>NC_067143.1:57166015-57236015 GCF_903995435.1 Acomys russatus | reverse complement strand
GAAATTCCATCCAGCTTATGATAAATTCCCACTTTGGGGAAGCCTAAAAATTCTACAGTTTTTTATTTTAGGTGTTTGTTTAATTATTTTTACGACAATGTATTACATCTATGTTTTCACCATCAACATTTATGGTGTTGATTTCTTCTTCTTGTCTTTTTTTTTTATAGGATTAAAAAACCAGACATTGGGACTGTTGTCTTTCTACCCCTGGTTTCTCAGTGCATGCTTCTCTAAGGACCAGATCCATCTTCTATACTGTCTGCAATGCAGTCCTTTATTTTGTCTGTGTTTTCTTGGCTCACCACTGAGCTCATCGAATAGTTGTTATAAATCAGGTTTACCGCAAGCGTTGTAGCCTATCAATAAACTCACCAAGCGAGGTTCATGCTGCCCCTTTCATAAGACACTTTGGTCTCATCTCTTGAAGAGCAGTGAACGAGACTGAAAGCATGGAGCGAAGGAACCACAGCGGGCGAGTGAGTGAATTTGTTTTGCTAGGTTTCCCAGCTCCTGCACCAATGCGAGCACTGCTATTTTTCCTTTCTCTGCTGGCCTATGTGTTGGTGCTGACTGAAAATGCTCTCATCATTACAGCAATTAGGACCCACCCCACCCTCCACAAACCCATGTATTTTTTCTTGGCTAATATGTCATTCCTGGAGATTTGGTATGTCACTGTTACAATTCCTAAGATGCTTGCTGGCTTTCTTGGATCCAAACAGAACCACGGACAGCTGATCTCCTTTGAAGGCTGCATGACACAGCTCTACTTTTTCCTTGGCTTGGGTTGCACCGAGTGTGTCCTTCTTGCTGTGATGGCCTATGACCGCTACGTGGCTATCTGTCACCCTCTCCACTACCCTGTCATTGTCAGCAGCCGGCTGTGTGTGCAGATGGCAGTTGGGTCCTGGGCTGGAGGTTTTGGCATCTCCATGGTTAAAGTTTTCCTCATTTCCCGCCTGTCTTACTGTGGCCCCAACACCATCAACCACTTTTTCTGTGACGTTTCACCATTGCTCAACCTCTCATGCACCGACATGTCAACAGCAGAGCTCACAGACTTCATCCTAGCCATTTTTATTCTGCTGGGGCCTCTCTCTGTCACCGGGGCCTCCTACATGGCCATCACGGGCGCTGTGATGCGCATCCCCTCAGCTGCTGGCCGCCATAAAGCTTTTTCTACCTGTGCCTCCCACCTCACTGTTGTGATCATCTTTTATGCAGCCAGTATCTTCATCTATGCCAGGCCTAAGGCACTCTCAGCTTTTGATACCAACAAGCTAGTCTCTGTACTCTACGCTGTCATTGTACCATTGCTTAATCCCATCATTTACTGCTTGCGCAACCAAGAGGTCAAAAGAGCTCTACGCCGCACTCTGCACTTGTATCAGGGCCAGGATGCTGATGCTAAGAAATCTGGCAGAGATGGTTAGATAGGGAGAAGTTGATAAGTACGATAAAAAAAAAAAAGAAAGAAAGAAACTTGGGTTGAAATTTTCCTTTCTTTCTTTCTTTCTTTCTTTCTTTCTTTCTTTCTTTCCTTCTTTCCTTCTTTCCTTCCTCCCTCCCTCCTTCTGTTCTTCCCTCCCTTTCTTTCTTTCTTTCAAGTCTAAATTAGAGGGAATGAAGCTAGGAATCAGAGTTTCTAGTTCCTGCAATGTAGTCCAGAAAAAAAAAGCCTTAGATTTTAAGGTAGAGGCTGGATTTCTGCAAGGCTCCAGTTTATGGTGGTAAGGCCTGGACCAGTATTGCAGCTCACATAAATCCAGTGCCATTAAAGGAAGCACGGGCTACAAAAAGGAAAAACGCAGGCCAATAACTGGTCTGTGAAATAACAGAAGCCTAGAACATGAACATTCTGGAGTGATTTTAAGGAAAGGGTGTAAGAAACTAAGACTTGGAGACAGAGTTGCATGTATTCTGTGTGGCCATTGTGTTTGCTAGGTAACAAAAGATGGCTTTGAACTCCTGAGCCTCTTGCCTCCACTGCTGAAATGCCAGGATTGCAGCTGTCTGCCCTGACCCACATCATCAGCCCAAACTATGAACTATCTCTTGGACTACAATGGTTTCTGGCTTCACTTCCAAATTACTGAGGTTATTGAATTCGTGGCTGAATATAGTTGATTCCTTAATGTTCTGCAACCTTCATTATATGATAAACATCACGGAGACAAGGATACATTCTGCTGTCGTGGTAAAGAACGTTATTAATGACATAATTGTTATAAATACACACAATACATTGATGTGACGTGTGGCCATTTAGATAGGAGTGTGTGAGACCTATTGCTGGCTTCAGGAGGTGCAAGAACTAAACCTCTTAAACTTCACTAGGACATAGGGAGGTGAAAATTATTTCAGTCTTGCTGGAAAGGAACTGAGAAATATGGAACACAAGCTTTAAATTATTGAAAGGATTTGAGCATATATATTCTTATATATAATGAAATGGTTGAGTATATAGTTAACATTTACAAGTATGGGCACTAGTTTAGCTGACTTAGTAAATGCTGTCTTTGAAACATTATAGCAACATGATCTAAAGGGCACTAACGACTCAAAACAATTAATTCAGTAGATGAAATTGTTATGCTATGTAAAAGTATCAAAATTTGCTTATTTTTTTTCAATTTTAACTATGACTAGAAGGAAGTTGATTAAAATGTTAATGGACATGCTTTTCTTATTAATTACTTTTTCAGCAGTATTTTATGACTACCTTATTAATGTAAGTAAGCTCTGCTTAACTATTAAGATACATAACTTTATCCATCTTGGCAGAGATAGTGAGGGAGTGGCTGGTAACCAGAAACCTGAGGACAATAAAGCTTTTGTTTTCTGGTGTCCTTCTGGTGTAACTGCTTTTTATGGCCTTCTCTTGTCTTATCAGACTTGTGAAAACGTTGTTAGAAAGTATACTTTGAGGTGGAGTCGGTTTTTATTTTTTCATGCTGACCTTGAACTGCTGGCCTCAAGCTTTCTTCCTGCCTGAGTCTGACAGTATTGTATGTTATTTGCTATTTTACAACAACAAAACATTTTAACACTATACGTGTGCGCACGCGTGCACACACACACACACACACACACACACACACACACACACACACACACACACACACACACATATATGGCTATTTGTACCAAAGATGTTACCTAACCTTATTAATATCTTGTTTAAAGTTTAGAAATGACTATCTCCACAGAAGTTGTTTCGGAATGAGTCAATGATATGCAGTAGGAATGTCCTCCTTTGGGCATCATAATTTTAGTTGTTACATGAATTTATTTTTATAGTTTAGTTCCAGCTTATAGGAAGAGAAAATAATATGTTGGAGTTTCCATATTGTACTTTTCTCATTTCCAATATTTTAATACTAAAATAGATCAATTCTTCAATGTAAAAAAACACAGGTAATGTTGACTTCAAACTTTGAAAAGACTTCAGACTTAGCAGTGCTTAGTATGGTGGCCCTTCATCCAACTATCTGTCACTAAATAAAGAGTGGGAGGATGTTTGATTTTATGAGAACTAGAACAAGATTTGGACCTCTTTTGTCTTGCATTGGACTTTTCTAGGCATTCAACCCTAATAGCTCATATTAAATTTGAAGTAAACAAATCCTCTTTTTTTCCAAATTAAGAATTACTTGTCTGACCTTATCCATTCTTCACTGAGGTAGCACATTTTCTATCTATTTTATCTCTTTTCCATTTGATTTTGCCTGTTTCACACCATCTTTATATTCTGTCAATCTTTCAAATCACTTCATAGATAATATAGCTCCATAATTACTCTTTTCCCAGGGGGTTCACCAGTCTCTTGTGATAATATAGGACCTACTTGAGCCATTTAGATGTAGTAGGCATTATCCAGAGTGATGGGAGGCAGTGGTCATGTTCAGGCAAGTGAAGACCAACAGAGATAATTTTTATTGGTCCAAAGTGTTCAGTGATGTTGAGTAACAGTAAGTTTCTTAATATGCCTTTCAAATATTCCTAATATATTCAATTAGTCTTTATTTTACTTTGGTCTTTTTGTCCTTTTCTCACTACAAACCACATACAGTGATATTTTCTACTATGATTTACAGTGTGTATTTACTTTAAGTTAATGATCTAATGAGTTTCACTGATTTCTAGCATTAAACTTTGAACAAAGTCAGGAAATATATAAAAGAAATATTTAAGATGACAGTTACTTTGCAATTCTGAAAACTCCACTTGTCTTCATTAAAAATGCTTACACATAGGAAATATAACTAAAGACTGAATCATATTCCATCAGGGAAGGGAGAAAGCTACTACACAGAATACGATATTTTGGATTTGAGTATACACAGGATTTTAGATGGTTGAATTTAAATAATTAGCAGTAACATTAGAATGTTTACTTTTGAGTTTTTTATGAGTTTCACAAAATGAAAGATGATTACATTAGGAGAAGACAGAACTGGTTATGTGAGAAACTTTATAGGATCTTTGTGACCTTTCTATAGTTCTAATGTTATTCAAAATATAACAGTTATTAAAATTTGTTTTCTAAACATACATCTGATTGATTTCAATGGCTTCCAGAAGACAATGGATAATTCACCCTTTCCTTTATAACTGAGATGTATACAGTCAGCATCTTGCTTTTGTGAACATTTTTATTTTCAATTTTTATTGGAAATTTCAATTCTCCTAATGGTCATGCTTTAATGTAACCAATTCATAAAAAATAAAGTACAGAATGATCCACACTGAGTTACTGCTTTATATACTTAGGAATTTATCAAATTACATTGGGTTTTTTTAGAAATCACAGCCAGTCTTGGGCAATCCTGAGAGGACAGTCAGTCCTATGGAGTGCAGAGAACAAGGTCAGGAGTCTTCACTTTTTCCTTAGACTCATTGCTCACGACAAGATTGCTGTCTCTGATTTTTAATTCCCTGGCTGCATTTTAAGAAGTCTTGTGGGCTGGGGTTGTAACTTAGTGAGAGGTACTTCCTACCACCTGTGAGACTGGAGCCAGTGCCAGGGTTATTGGGAAACAAGAGTGAAGTCCATTGAACTTCCGATTGAATATGACAAGAAGAAGAGGAAGGGAGGGAAAAGGAGGAAAAAAAGAGGAAGAGGATGAGGAGGAAGAGGAGGAAGAAGGGGAAAAGGAAGCAATAGGTCCAGACTCCCTTACCATATTCCAGTCAGTTATACACATGTAGAATGAACCAGGTCCTTAGGGACTGACAAAGTCTTCCTATGAGTTCTTCAAATCTCTGCCTCAGTATATATTATTCTACTTAAAATCCCATACATTTCCAAATGACATGCACAGAGCTTATATACTTTAATTTGAAGAACTCAACTCAGCCTATTAAAAGAAAGAACTGACAAATGAATGCTGTAATGTATGTTTCCTTTCTAACTGTAACTTGGTTCTCATGAGCCAACTTTTCTTCGTTTGTTCTTTCTTAGTGCTCTCCTCACCTCGGAGAGCCACCATTTTATTCTCAATTTCTACTAGGTCAATGTTTTCAGATTTCACATCAGAGTAATATCGTAGTATGTATGTTTGAATAACACTAGGAAAAACAACATATCTATAAAGGTACACACACCCACATCCCCTACATACAGATTGTACACATGTGTTATTATACCAAATAGTACCATATGCATGTATAATTATTATATATCAGTTACAATAGAGATATAGTAGAAAATTAAAACACTGATTTAATATTATCTTAATAAACACATAAACAAAGAATGAATGTACTGCTTTATAAATCCAGTTACCATTATTTTAAATGAGTTTGTAACTTGGCATTACCCCAATGTGCATACAGGAATAAGACAAAAAAGCTTTGCCTGAAGTTAGAGATATAGTCCAAGTATAAACAGGGATCTATAGATGAGGACAGGTTCAGTTTTTCTGTCCAGGTCCCCTGGACATAGTCTTGGCAGTGCACAATGCTTCCCTAGAGTCAGGACAAATGTGTAAGTGAGCCTCCTGAGGAGACAGTGGTGTCTTCACTGAAGTCAACATGAAGTGAATGTGAGATACATTCTCCTGTATCTTCTGCCTTCATGTGTCAGTGCTGTAGTAATTTCTATGCAGCACAGACAAGGGCTAGACACTGACCTCAGAGAATGCAAAAGCTCACCCACAGTGGCCCTCCCCAGTGTGAGTGTCTGAAGACTCTTCCATCCTCTAATAGGACAGTTTGACCATGGTCACTGTTAAAGGTACCAGGTGAAAATTGTAGGTTTGCAGAAATCACCATAGAAATTGAGGAGCTTGGAAAATGTCAATAGGCACCATTTCCAGACAAGTGAGGCACTCTGAGGGAAAATAACAGATTAATGAAAGTTCAGCGTACAACGAATACCTTTACTCAAGTTTGGGGAAATTTGGGCAGGTGTAGGATCTTTAGAGTACTTGACAAGGACACATAATATATGTTTATTGCTTTAAAAATATATTATTGTGTGTTCTTTCTTGAGAACAAGTAATACAGAGTATAAAAAGCATTCGGTAGCATGACGATCGGCCTCTTTTCTTTTCCTAATATAGAAATAGGCAGGCTCAGTAGTTTTTATTCTGAAATAAGGTAATAAAAACAGAATTCTTCACTATTCAATGGTTCATCTAGATCTTACTAAGAAGAACATTAGTGGCAAACAGAGTGGAGCAATATTTAAATAACACAATATGCCTGAGTACATGAGAAGAATTCATTGGCACGAAGATGGGGAAGAGGTCCTATGCTATGGGAACTTGAGAGCCCTTCAGTGGAGGCCAAGTTCAGTTTTAATTTCTCAGATATTGGGTATATTTTGTAAAAAGTATCCAGAGAGTGCAAATTCTGGATGTGTCAAACATGTATCATATGATAGACATGTTCCTCCTGACCCTGGAGACCCACTGATCTCTCTATCTCTCTCCTTGACTTACTTCCAGTGGATTTTAAAGGGTCAGGGGATACATGAATATAACTATGAACCAATATTCAGTTAATATTCATATGCTTACTAGTAACTTTCTTAGGTATGTGGGTCATAGTCCTGAAGATCAGAGTCCTGAGTTTTGCAAGTGTTAGGTCTCAAATCTAGGACAAATGGCTAACTATGGTGCTCATTAACATATCAAAGCTGAGTCTGATCTCCCAATATCCCTCAGTCCCTAACTCTTCCAGGGTGTTGGTTGACATACCCTATCCTCTACCCTAAACTCTCCAGCCAAAAGACTAGGCTACCCTTCCCCCAGATGCTTTCTCTTTATAATCAAGCTGTTTGGAATATGCTTGTCCTTTTTGCCCCCTTGGCCATTGCACTGGCTTCCCCTCTCTCTCCTCTTCCCTCCCTTCTCTCCTTTCATGGCTTGGCTCTGGGTCATGTTCACTCTGGATTCTCCTAGATGTCTCTGCCTCTAGCTATACTTTCTCTTGTATCTAAATAAAACTTTTCCTTCACTCCATCTAGGAATAGTCATGCTCTCATTTTTGTATATTTTTCCATGCATCAAAATTGCAAATTAATAGCAAGAAATATCTATGGATGAAAGAGATGTACACTAGGAGGCTAATGCTGGTGAGATACTTGTCTCAATCTTTGTATGTTCCGTACATAGACACATGCATTGTGAATTATCAGGTGAAGAGTGGGAAAGGATTAAGTAGGAGGGTGGGAGAGTATTTACAAAGCCCTGAGTGCATAAGAGGGGTGAAAAATCAGTTGTGTATGCCTGGGTGCCATAAAAGATGAAGCCAGGTAAATAGGATTAGAACTATAAAGTACTTCCTATGTATAGTAATTAAAACATTTGTATCTTAATGTGGAATCAAAGTAGGAGTCCTAAAGAAATGTTAAAATAGTTCTCTCATTTAAGAATGTCCCAGGCTCCATCTATTCTGAAGAAACCATGCTAGGTAAAATATGACATACATGGGGCAGCAGACATATTACACTTTTGAAACTTTCAGATCCTATACTATTGTCTCTCTGTTTTTTTAAAACAATACCTAACTAAATAGAGAATTTTAACCAAAAAAGAGAAAGACATTGGGTCTATGTTAGTTGAAAAAACCGTGAATGAGATAGGCACCGACATTCAAGTCACTGACGGTCAGGATAGTGAGAGCTGCATGAAAATGAATTTTGATACAAGGAGATAATTTATTTTAAAAAATCTTTGATGAAATATGCATTTCACATTGAAAAGGCGACATTAGCAGAGATTATTTTGTGAGTCTGATTCATAGGAAGCCAGAATTGTAACTTTCATCTCTTTTGCTTAACACTGTGTATATCATTATTTGTATGATTCAGCCATATTGAACAAGGGCACCACTCCAGTCAGTGAGCTCAACCTGTGGCTCCTCCACAGCTCCTTGGCCTCAGACCTCCTATTCTTTCTTGTAGTTTATTTTGTGTAGCAGAGAGTCTTATCACATTCATTGTTTGGGTCCCTGGATCCCTCCAAAAGCTCGAGTATGTGTCCTGGGTAGTTTGTTTCTTTCCTGGAGGTCTGATATGTCTGTCACAGTCCCCAAGATGCTACATGAATTTCTCCTTTAGAGAAGGAGCATCTCTTTCACAGGCTGCATGATAAATCTCTACTTCTTTATCTCGTTTGCATGCATATGGCCTATGACTTCTGTGTGGTGATCTGCCACCCTTTCCATTATGACCACAGGTTATTGTGTGTAATTGGTGGCTTCCAACTATGTGGCTGGCTTTATGGCCACCGTGATCAAAGTCTATTTCATTTTAAATGTCACATTCTGTTGCTCCAATGTTATGGACCACCTCTCCTGTGGTATCTAACGAATCCTCAAACTGGTATGCAAAGGTACGTCCACTGCTGAGTTATCAGACTTTGCCTATTGTAATTCTTGTCTTCTCTTTCATCACCACTGTCCTTTCCTATGTCTACATAGTGTGTGGCATTCTATGCATACCCTCCACCAAGGAGGAAAGACCTCATCTTCCCATGCCTCCCACCTCATTTTGGTCATAATGTATTACACAGCCATACTTTTCATGTAATACTGACCCAGAGCTATTGTGTCTTTTCGTTCTAACAAACTCATCTCAGCTGTGTACGCAGTTCTCACGCCCCTGCCGAATCCCTTCATCTATTCCCTAAGGAAGCAGGTGGTCCACGATGCTACCGAGAAGACCCCAGGAGACGGTCACTGCGTTCAGCTCAGGTGATCATCCTGCCTTGAGAAGGACACAATATACCACGACAGTGAATACAGATCTGTTGGCTGTTAGCAGCTCTTTACATACATGAATTCATAAAGAAATCTCAGCAGAAAAGTAAACAACACAAAAATCTAAGCTCAACAGGGAAGTCAGACATCATATATTGCTATAACGACAAATCATATATTGCTATAACGATAAACCACTATTTTTTAGTATAGACAGGGCCAGTAACTTACAACTGATATAATGATTCAGCAGATTGAATGTTTCTTATAGATTAAATATGTATACTTACATGTTTAGCATTTATTTAATATATATAAAGTGTTCAAATTAAACAACAATATATATTGGTTCTCACCAACTTTGAATAAATTCTAAGTTCCTTAGTTTCCCTTTCAAGTTTCCAAGTGTGGACTTAATGATCCTGCTTATAACTTTATATCATTCACATGTTGAAACTGTAAGGATGGATCTTATGTTGATATTGATATTTTAAAATTTTATTTTATTAATTTATTCATATTACATCTCAATGGTTATCACATCCCTTGTATCCTCCCATTTCTCCCTCCCTCCCATTTTCCCCTTACTCCCCTCCCCTATGACTGTGGCTGAGGGGGACGTCCTCCCCCTGTATATGCTCATAGGGTATCAAGTCTCTTCTTGGTAGCCTGCTATCCTTCCCCTGAGTGCCACCAGGTCTCCCCATTCAGGGGACATGGTCAAATATGAGGCAACAGAGTACATGAGAAAGTCATACCCCACTCTCCACTCAACTGTGGAGAATGTTCTGACCATTGGCTAGATCCGGGTAGGGGTTTGAAGTTTACGGCCTGTATTGTCCTTGGCTGGTGCCATAGTTTGAGTGGGACCCCTGGGTCCAAATCTGCCTATCATAATTTTCTCCTTGTAAGTTTCTAGGATCCTCTGGATCCTTCAACTTTGCCATTCTCCCATGCTTCTCTCATCTAGAGTCCCAATAGGATGTCCTCCCCTCTGTTCTGGTTTCCTGGTTAGTGAAGACTTTCATGGGACATGCCCCTTGGGCTAGTATGCAGATATAAGTGAGTATACACCATTTAACTCTTTCTGATTCTGGGTTAACTCACTCATTATGATCATTTCTCTTCAATCCATTTGTCCACAAATTTCAGGAATTCCTTGTTTTTAATAGCTGAGTAGTATTCCATAGTGTAAATGTACCACAGTTTCTTTGTCCATTCTTCTACTGAGGGACACTTAGGCTATTTCCATGTTCTGGCTATTATGAATAAGGCTGCTATGAACATGGTTGAGCAAATTTTCTTGTTGTGTGCTGGAGCATCTTCCGGGTATATTCCAAGGAGTGGAATAGCTGGGTCTTGTGGAAGCCTTATTCCCAGTTTTCTGAGATAGCACCAGATAGATTTCCAAAGTGGCTGTACTAGTTTACATTCCCACCAGCAATGAAGGAGTGTTATTTTTTAAATCTCAAAAATTTTTATTCAATTTTTAAAATTATATATTATCATTTCATATTGAAGAGAGTAAGGAAACAAATTCCAAATCTATTTGGATAAAGAGTATCTAAAACTATAACTTGTTTTTACTTATACAAAATCTTAATTTTATTCATTAAAATACTTATAGGATGAAAATATCAGTAAATTATAATGAAAACCTAGCAAAATATTAATTACTAATAAAGTACCAGTTTTGGTTTCTTTTTTTATTTGTTTTTTATTTTAGATTTACTTACTTTATTTTATGTATGTAGGTATTTTGCCTGCATGTATGTATATGTAACATGCATTTGCCTGATGCCTGTGAAGTTCAGAGGAGGGCATCAGTTTTTCTGGAACTGGAGTAATGGGCAGTTATGGATCACCCTGTGAACACTTGGTACTGAGCTCAGGTCCTCATCCAGAGCAACAGTTGAGCCATCTCCCCCCCCCCCCTGCCCCAGATCCTCTGTCGTTTGACGAGTGTTGATCCCACTGAAACATGGCATTCAGTTTAAAGGGAACTGAAACTGAATGAGAGATGAACAACAATTTTCTTTACTATTTTTGAAACCTTTCTATAAATCTAAAATAATTCAAAATTAAAACGTGTGTTTTAAAAAGAAGTGTATTGAGTATATTATTCGTCTAGGTTGGCAGTCAGGGTCTTTTAGTGCTTGTCCTGGTCTCTTCTGTCTTTCAGGATTTCCGCCGAGAAATCAGCTGCTGCTCAATGAGTTTTTCCTTATGTGACATGTGTGGCTTTTCTTGCACTGCTCAGCACGCTTTCTTTGTTCTTTATATTTAGTGTTTTAACTATGAGAGGCCATGGGAATTTTCTTCTCTTTTCTGTTTGGTGTTTTGTATTATTCTTTTACTATGTTACTTATTAATAGTTTGTATATATTAAACAATTTAGTAGCTGATTCCCATGGGTGATTGAAGTACGTCATCCATTCATTTTTTATTATAGTAAAGTGTACAGAAAATACATTTAATCTTTTGTGAAAAATCTCTGGGATATTTTATATGTATTAAATTTCACCAAATATGCATTTTCTTTATCTAGAAATCTAAGTTCTATCCATTGTACTACAGATTCAGGTAACACATGCATATAAAAATGCTGATTCATAAAAGAGACTTAAACGAAATAAAATTGTACTACTTTACACATTTTCAACCCTAACAAAACATATCCACTTTTGAAACCTGAACTAGATACTGGCATATGGGAGTGGACAGCCCCACGCGGCACAGAGAACAAGGCTCTGTGAGGATGAACTCCTCATTTTTTTTTTAGAACCATTCCTCAGTGTAAATGATCTTCTCTGAGTTTTATGTTCTATAGTCTCAGTTAGTGGAGTCCTGAGGTCCCAGCCTCTCTAGAATTAACACCAAGTTACCATGTATCCTTGGACAAAAGCCATAAATGGAGGAGGAAGAAGGACAGGTTAGGCCCACTATCCACCAAATTCTTACTGATCTAACATAGATTCTCAGGGATTTGTTCAAAGTGCCTCCATGTTCCTCATTTCTCTAGGCACTTTGCACTGTTTCTACCAGGTGTCTTTGACTACTAGAATGCATCTGCTGGGTCTTCATTCTTACAAAATTTCTAGCACTGGACTTTAGATTTCGGATTTCTTGAGGTACAATTCATAGCAGAGACTGACAACTCATCAGGCTGTGGCAGCCTGACAGACAAAAGAGGTTGACACTTCCTCCTTAGCACACAGAGTGTAAGTTATAAAGATCCATTCCGTGACTGAGAGTTCAAGGCAAGGAGCATGGCTTCTAGTCACTTTAGAGGCCAAATTACACTGTCGTCTCTTGTATATTATAAACATTCCATAGTCTTCCTGTGCTACTGTTTAAACTAAAACTTTACTCAACTCGTTGGTCAAATCCTGGTCAAGTTTCACATTCCAGATCAGACAATAGTTAACATTTGTGTAGCTAGTGCAAAGAATTTTTATAGAGCTGCATTTCTATTGTTTAGAATTTTTTTAATTGAGTATTCTTAGCTGATTCTGCTTCTTCTAGCTTCACTGAGGTACAATTGAGTAGTAAAAACCATTTATTTAAGGTGTACACCATCATTTAGCATATGTGTATACTGCAAAATGATGATGTAAATATCATAATTAGCATATTCATCACCTCTCATATGTACCTCTTTTATGTCTCACAGCAAATTTCACCAAATTATTATAAACTGCAGTCATTGTGCTACACATTTAGTCCTCAGAAATTACTCATCTTAGAGCTTTTGAAAAAATTCCACCCTTACAGTAATATTTCCCCTTTCTTTTTATACCCCCAGAATTGACAATCACTGTTCTATTTTCTGTTAATGCAATTTTTAAATATTTTATTAATTTATTCATATTACATCTCGATTGTTAGGCCATCCCTTGTATCCTCCCAATCTTCCCCCGTCCTGCTTTCCCCCTACTCCCCTCCCCTATGTCTGTGACTGAGGGGGACCTCCTTCCCCTGTATATGCTCATAGGGTATCAGGTTTCTTCTTGGTAGGGTACTATCCTTCCTCTGAGTGCCACCAGGCCTCCCCATCCAGGGGACATGGTCAAAAATGGGGCACCAGTGTTTGTGTGAAAGTCAGTCCCCACTCTCCACTCAATGGTGGAGAACGTCCTGCCAATCAGCTAGATCTGGCTAGGGGTTCGAAGTTTACTGCATGTATTGTCCTTGGCTGGTGTCATAGTTGACCCCTGGGCCCAGATCTGCCTGTCATAATGTTCTTCTTGTATGTTTCTAGGACTCTCTGTATCCTTCTATTTCCTCATTCTCCCATGCTTCTCTCACCTAAAGTCCCAATAGGATGTCCTTCCTTCTGTCCCACTTTCCTGGTAAGTGAAAACTTTCTGTTAGTGCAAATTTTAAATTTTCCACATGTAGATGAAATCAGATAGTATTTATATGAGTGCTTCTGGTTTATCTCACAAATATAGCTCTGGTTCACTTATGTTGCTCCGAGTAATAGAATATCCCTATTTTTAAATAGTAAATAATGCTGAAGCTGGAGATATGGTTCAGTGCTAAGGAGAACTTGTTGCTCCATAGAAGACCAAGGTGCAGTTCCCAGCACCCACATGACTGTTTAGAATTCTCTGAAATTCTAGTTTCAGGGGATCCAGTGCCCTCTTCTGCCTTCCACGGGCACCAGATATGCATGGTGCATATATACACACATACACAGAAGCAAAATACTCCTATAGATACACAATAAAATAAATATTCTATTGCACAGATAAACTATAACTCCTTTATTTGTTTATGTTTGCTTAACTTCACAAATACTTTCTTTTTTTTCCATTTGTTCATTTTTCTCATTAATTTATATATTTTTACTTTACATCACTAATGCAGCCCCCTCTCTCCTCTCCTCCCTGTTCCACCCTCCCACACTCTTCCCCCTTTCCCCTTCCTTTCTCCTCAAGAAAAGGGAGCCTCCTTCACCCCCTCCCTCCTTACCAACCTGCCCTGGTACATCAAGTCTCATCAAAATTAGTGCATCCACTTCTACTGAGGCCTGACAAGGTAGCCCAGCTAGGGGAAAGTGAACCAAAAGCAAGCAAAAGAGCCCATGTCAGAAACAGCCCCCACTCCAATTGCTAAGGGACTCTCACAAAGACCAAGCTGTCCATCAGTTAATTTAGGGGACCTAGGTCCAGTCCATGCATGCTCTTTAGTTGGTGGTTCAGTTTCTGTAAACCCCTATGGGATTAAGTTAGTTGATTCTGTTGGTCTTCTTATGGCATTCTTGTCCTCTCAGGGTCCCTGTATCCTTTCCCCAACTCTTCCACAAGACTCCTTGAGCTCTGCCTAGTGTTTCATTGTCACTGATACTTTTTTTTGTCAGCGTTGAACATTTAAAAAATTTTCTTTTTTACATATATATTTATATTGTTACACATATGTACAATAAGCTACCTACAGTAAGAAGAACCATGAAATAATCAGGAATTATATAGAGGTTACATTCATAGTGTTTTGGATACTTGTATTTGGCAACCTTAAAGAAAATATCTTTCTTATCTTGGTGCATCTAAAATTCTGAATGTGATTGGATTTTAAACAGAAATTGGTATGTAGGCAAAAACTCAGCTTCTCACATTCTTTGCAGAGCCCACCAAGTTTACCTATAGCCAGGACAGAATACTTTAACCTGGTCCTTGGGGAGAGGACACAAGAGAAAAAATATAAACAAGTGCTGAATATATTATCTTTCCCTTTCTCATTTTCTCTTCTTGAAGTTGCCATAACCAAGGGCCCGTCTGGTTCTCTTAGGACTGTAGGATGCCACAGACCAGCTCAGCTCTTTCTCAAGATCACGAAGATGTCTGAAGTATTTTCCATTCTTAAGTAAAGAAAACTGGAACGGTTACTAGTTCATGATAGCAAAAGAGGTTCACTGATTCAAGAAGGCTCCCAGGAAGATGAGGAGAGACTCGGCAATTACAAGTTGTTTTCTTTTCAAAAGAAAGGATATTTGGAGGACACAAAACAGGTAATGAAGAGTCAGCCCCTCTTTACTTAAAGTTGAGATGGTTGTGACAAATGTGCACCTTGTAGCTGTTAGAAGCACAAAAATACTTTTTAAAAAGTTCTAGGTCAGTGAGTGTTGGTGTCTCTTAGTACAAGCACACTCAGGACTGTAGAAGAGTCAGGAGTAAGCTTAGTTGTTTAAGGGTTAGGATGTTTTTATGTCTAGATAGGTGTTTTAAGTTGATAGAGATGAGATACGTTAGATATTGATTTACATTCAGAATTTTAGACTCACCAAGATAGGAAAGATGTTTTCTTCAAGATTGCCAAATACAAATAGCCAAAACACTATGAATGTAACATTTATATAATTCATGGTTCTTCTTGTTTTATGTAGTTTATTTTATTAATATGTAATAATATAAATGTATATTTTAAAAAGAAATATAATAATTAAAGATAAAGAGTCAGGAATAGAGTGAAAGGTCATTCTTCCTTAGGGTACCACAAGAAATCAGAGCTTAGTGTCTTTGCTTTTAAACAATGATCACAGATAAAACGATTCTGTATTCTTCTCTGTTTCCTACTAGATGATAAAATATGAAAAAGAAATTGGGTATTCTGGAGTAATTAAAAAATTCTTTAAAAAGCAAATTAGGAAAAAGACATGAATAATCTATAATTCAGAGGTTTTTCACGTTTGCTCTAATTCAATTTTCTAACAAATTCTGCTTATTTTATTGCCTGGACTTTAATAAGAAAAGTGAACCCCCCCCCAAAAAAAGACATTGTAGGTGTCTATGAGGGCACATCAGTGAAAACACGTACGTTTATGGCTTAGTAACTATCTCTGAGTCTAATGTAACTCAGAGATAGTAACTGCTAACAGGAGACATCTATGAATTGAGTCTATGTTAAGTGCCACCTACTCACTGTTTTATTCAATTCTCACATCTCAGATGAAGTTGATATGTGCTTTTATGACTGTTCACTTTATAGGAGAGGAAATTGGAGGACGTGCTTGTCCAGTAATGGAGAACACATCTACCACGTATTGTAGGAAAGACTGAAACCTTTCCCTGACTGTGCTCTTAAATTGCATGTGATGGTGAGTAGGAGGTAAAGTGTGTGGCTCATGACTAAAGTGTAGATTGCTGTACATGGGATGGGTTTACATCAGATGTCTTCCCTGAGCTCTCTTTATCTTAATGCAGGGCCACTTGTTGAACCTGGAGCTAGTCTTTCCTGATAGGTTTGCTAGCCAGCTCGCTCCAGCTGCTCGTTTTCTTTTATCTTAGCATGCTAGGATTGCAGACAGGTCACCATGAACACCTGCCATTTACATAGGTGCTGGTGGATCTGATCTTAGTCCCTCAAGCCTAATAACAAGTGCTATATCCATGGAGACATCATCACAGCCTCTTGGCATAGTTCTTGTAGATGTCTCCTAAGTGGACTTTTCCAGTCCTCACTATCATATAAAAATTTCCATAGATGCCAATTGAAGACCTTGTGGTGGGTCAAAGAATTATAGCTAAAACATTACTTTAAAAAACCTAAGCTTTTGGAGGATTTCTTGATTGAATGCTAATCTCCATCTTTTTATTTCAGGAATCAATAAATATTTGTCCAGTAACTTTATACTTAAGCAGAGATAGAATCAACTTGGCAGGGCAAATGAGTCTGTCTTTTCTAACAAAGAATCTAGAAATGGCATTAGCATTATAAGCACTGTCTGTAGACAACTACATTAGGGTAGAAATGAATTTTTTAAACTTATTTCTTAAAAAATTTTTTCTCTAAAATAGAGAAAACTCACAAATAAATTCATCAAAATAAGGCCCATTTTTAATATTATTGGATGTTCTTAAAAGACAAAGCTTTCTATACTATCCAGCTGTGGTGTCTGTTTGTGAGCAAGTCACATTTAACATTATAGGAACATGAATCTGCTAGAACATTTTGGAGTCAATGGCATAAACTGCCAAATATAGTAAAAGTTGCATCTTATATGAAATGAAATTTAATTTACTAGGTAACACATACATGACCTTGTTCTTCATATTGCTATTAATTTTAAAGAGTGAAAAACACCTGCAGGGACAGCTTAGATTTCTATTACTTATTTTACTTTTGGGGAATTTCATATATGAGATCTTTATGTACATAATTTTCATCCCTTACTACCCTCAACCTCAAAACCTAATGAGTGCATTTAGTGTTGCATGTATGTACATATGTTTAGGGCTGACCACTAGAGATTTGATAATCTATCAGGGGGCAAATACATGGAAAAAATAGAGTTGCCCTCTCTCAGCATCCATTAATGCCAGCAGGCCTTCATGTAGGGATGGGGTCTTATGAAATCCATACTGGCATGTCAACTGGTCTTATTTAGATAACCATATTTATTGAAATTTCATGAGTATAAGTTTCCTTCACTTCTAGAAGACACTAGCAGCTGATGGCTTCATCATCTGGCTCTCACAATCTTTCTTCCTGTGTATCCTGGGACTTAGGTGTAGAAGTTGCATTGCAGATGTATGAATTGGGGCTGGACACTACATCGTCACTTACTCTCTGAAGTTTGAACAATTGCGGATCTCTGGAATAGTTTCTGCCTGCTGAGAAAGACACTTCTTTGAGGAGGGGTGAGAACTATATTTTTTGAGCCAGGCTGGTATATGAGTTACATGACCCCAGCCAGACCTAAAAGTATGGGGCACTCAGGGACAGGAAAGATTACAGTGACTTCACCAGGGTGGTGTATGGGCAGTGATGAAAGTGAACTTGTAATGCTGGAAATATCTTTTTTAAAAATATCTTGATGAAAATTGTTTCACCACATTGATGTAATTTGTTAATATAAAATATATTATGAATCTTACTAACTCATTATTTTTGGTCTGATGCCCTAGACGTTGCCCTTATTTGTGGTGTTACCACAGAAGACTTAAATATATCCCAGGGCCGTTGGACCTACTTGCTGAACATGAACATTACTCTGGTCAGTGAGTTCATCCTGGTGGGCTTCCCTACTGCCCCTTGGCTACAGATTCTCCTATTTTTCCTTTTCCTTGTGGTATATATGTTGATTATAGTGGAGAACCTTGTAATTATATTCACTGTCTGGGCCACTGGGTCCCTACACAAGCCCATGTACTATTTCCTAAGTAGCATGTCATTTCTAGAGATCTGGTATGTCTCTGTCACAGTCCCTAAGATGCTAGATGGATTCCTCCTGCAGAGACGGCACATCTCCTTCACCGGCTGTATGACCCAGCTCTACTTCTTTATCTCACTGGCATGCACTGAGTGTGTGCTCCTGGCAGCTATGGCCTATGATCGCTATGTGGCCATCTGCCACCCTCTTCGATATCCAGTCATCATGACCACCATCTACTGTATGCAGTTGATGGCCCTTTCCTACTTTAGTGGTTTCATGGTCTCTGTTGTCAAAGTCTATTTCATTTCACATGTTGCTTTCTGTGGCTCCAATGTCATGAACCACTTTTTCTGTGATATCTCACCCATCCTCAAATTGGCATGCAGAGATATGTCCACTGCTGAGTTAGTAGACTTTGCTTTGGCTATTGTCATCCTTGTCTTCCCTCTCATCACCACTGTCCTCTCCTATGTCTACATTGTGTCTACCATTCTGCGTATACCTTCCACTCAGGGAAGAAAGAAGGCCTTCTCCACCTGTGCCTCCCATCTCACTGTGGTCATAATCTATTACACTGCCATGATTTTCATGTATGTCCGACCCAGAGCTATTGCATCGTTTAATTCCAACAAACTCATCTCGGCAGTGTATGCAGTCCTCACACCAATGCTGAACCCCTTCATCTACTGCTTAAGGAACCAGGAAGTCAAGAACGCTATAAAGAAGACCCTGGGAGGTGGCCAGTGCTTCCTGCACAGCTGATGACCTTTGCCTTGAGGAAAAGACATTGCCCATCTAATTTATGAGGACTGTTGTGATCTTTTTATTAATAGTTCAACTTTACAAACTTGGATTTGTAAAGAAATCATAGCAAAGGCAAAACCATAAATAAGTAAATAAAGGCTGAAATGACCTAATCTTTATCCCTTCAACCATGAGCAGTTATTAACAACTCTGGATAGTTATAGCATCTTGAAATGATGGAATACTAATAGACTTATAACATTTAGAAGCTATTCTTAGTGTTTTATTCAAAGTTGGCTGACATTGCAAACTAAGAACATGAAGTACAATGAAGTTAAATATGCTGTCCATGGTTGAAACTAAATTAATATCAAAGTCTTTGCTTGAGCCCAGGAATTTCTTGCACTCTCTCCAGTTCTCTCTGCATCTATGATCTGTGTTCATAGCTCTGTAGGACACAAGCCATCAAACACTGATTTCTAGAAGGGAAAATACAATCTAGTGATTAATATCTATAGAGAGATGTGGTGATAGCTCGTAGCAGTGCTGTACCGGTTGCAGTGTTTGTAACTACGCTGGGTTATTAATGATGAATATCTTTGGTTTAAATAATATTTTATCATTTTATCTTCTTTTATGCTTAGCTCTGTTTTTCAAATATTGCAATTCGTTTCTCCCTATAGATGTTAGCTTGTTTTATAAGTTAAAAATTTATATTCCTGAAACTTCTATCAAGACACAACAATACAGGAGCAAGGTGAGTTGACTAATCAGCCTTGACTGTAGCATCTTCTCATCATAGGTGACAGGTTCTCGGCTGTCAGTTTGTGTTTGACCTCTCTACCATAGTATAAGCCCCTCTAGAGCTGAAAACAACTCCATCTCTACAATGCCTGTCATGGCGCTTGATATGATAAAGTCTTTGGATTGGATCACTTCAATTTAATGGCTTCTGGTTTCATTTGACTGGACCAATGGGATGTACCAGCAGGAAAAGAGGAGAGAAGGGGGGGTGGTGGGGTGGGAAGGGAGAGGGACGTGTAGAGGGAGAGGGAGTGGGAGAGGGAGAGAGACAGACAGACAGAGACAGAGACAGACAGACAGAGACAAAATGAATTTAGGAGATGTTTTTTTTTTAACTGATTGACTTGATTTTATGAATTGCAACAATTTGTCATGAAACGATATTTCCTTACCTTTTCAATTTTGGGTTGTTTTCCCTTATCAGAGTAAATAGACTTTAGTTAAGATTTCTGGAAGAATTTTCTAAATATATTGCTCCAAGTGCTTTTAATTCAATCACTGACTTTCACTATATTTTAGTATGAAATATATTTTAAATCACCCCATTGAATTGAGGAAGCAGAGAATGGATGAACATTCTAGACCAATGTTTAACTTAAGACTCTAGGACTACAGATTTCACAGTTGTTAGAGGGTTGGCTGCACAAGTATGAGGAACCAAATTTGATTCCTAGTACCCACGTAAAAGTGTTTGGTATGGCGGGACATGTTTGTAATCCCTTTGTGGTGGGGCGGTGGGGACAGATCAATTCCTAGAGCTAGCTGGTCAGCAGCCTAGTCAAACTGGTAAGTTCTAAGCAAAAATGAAAGACCTTGACTCAAAAAAGAAGAAAAGTAAATGTCTTCTTGAGAGATGGTGTTTGAGACTCCCTCTGGCTTTTACATGCATGAGTACACAGATGCACACACATGCACTTACTATATTTACATGCATGAGTACACAGACGCACACACATGCACTTACTATATTCATTCATATACATGAGGACTTTGGTATTACCCATTGTTAGCTCTGTGATCTTCACAGGTCATTAGAATTTCAGTTTTACTTTGCCTGTAAATGTGTATAATAATATCTATATTCAAAGTTGGCATAGAGATAAAAAGAGAATGAATATATGTAAAAAAAAAATCATGGTGCTTGGCATACAGTCTTCTAAGTTATTCGGTGAAGTCCAAGATAAGTTGAATGTTTCAAAATATTTTTAAGAAACAGTTCCTGTGTGCTCCATGAAGCTTTACTTTCTGCTCCCAGTTCCCAGACTGTAGTGATTGACACCATACCTGTCAAGAAGAAATTGTTGCTACTTTTGTGTAACTCCCATTTAGTGTAACAGTATCTCAGTTATAGCATTCTGCTGTGCGGATAACGATTTGGATACACACATGATTTCTCATCTAGTAAGTTTCTTATAAGTATATTTATGGCTCAGTTCCAAAAACTAACTTTGATTAATATGTGTTCAATTGTCAATAAACCTGTGATAAATCATTACCTGTCTTAATACATATGTTAAATCTATAGCCACCATGCCTCTGTCTTCCAAAATTTCTAGCAGATCTCAAAAATGTAAATACTATACTCTTCTAAGACACTTAAAACTTTTACTTTTGCTACTCTCTCTTACTCTTCCTGTCTCTGTCTTTCTCTGGGGATCCTCTTCTCCCATTCTTTCTCTCATTTAAAACTTTTACTTTTGCTACTCTCTCTTACTCTTCCTGTCTCTGTCTTTCTCTGGGGATCCTCTTCTCCCATTCCTTCTCTCCCCACCCTCATTTAATAAACTCCTCTACAGCATAAAAACAAAACCCAAAAACTTTTATTTTTATGACTGATGTAAATATTCTGGATTCTTATATGCTTTAACAGTTTTTTATAGACTGAGGTTACAAAGTTTAAGACCTTAGTTCTAGGTCCTTTGCTTATATTTAAATGCTTCTCTGGGACTTCATGTTATATGTTTCAATTTTCATAGAAAGGTATAATTATCTGAAGTATACAGTACAATATATTTGGCATAGATTTACAACATTGAAATACTAAGGTATACCTAACATATCACTTGCGTTTTTGTCACGAGTGAAAACACAGTCTAACATTCCAACAACTATGAAGTACATGGTGTACTTCTACTATTTGGTATCGTCACTGAAAAATAAATCACTAAAGCTTATCCGTCCACCAAGGTAGACTTTAGAAGGGAAGCTCTCAACATATGTGACAATATGGATGGACTTTTGAGACACTATGTTAAATGAAATAAGCCAAACACAGGAAAACAATGCTATGTGGTATTAGGTATGTATGTATGTATGTATGTATGAATGTATGTATGTATGTATGTATGTGTGAGGTATTGACTCACACATGGGAGGCAGGTGTGGGACATTTTTTAGCTTGTATGGATTAAGGTAGCTATAATTCACTGGCCATTCATAGCAACTGCAACTCTCTCTACTTTGGCTGGTATAAGAGAATTCTGGAATTGAAAGCTGTCTCTGACATTCAACCCCAAAATTGGACTCCAGTCTTCACTGGAATCCTATAAGTACTAAATTCTCCTTTTGCTTAATTGAATTAGAGTGGATGTTGCTATTAGATGATTGATAATACAGACACCATAGGAAGATATTTGCTTTTTAAAAAACATGAAACAGAAAAGAGTAATGACTTTTTACAGAAGATAAACTTAGATAATGCAGATTTAAAGACTTTGCTTTGGATTAGGAAATTACCAATATTCATCTCAGTCTGTCTATCTATCTATCTATCTATCTGTCTGTCTGTCTGTCTGTCTATCTATCTATCTATCTATCTGTCTGTCTATCTATCTATCTATCTGTCTGTCTGTCTGTCTGTCTGTCTATCTATCTATCTATCTATCTATCTATCTGTCTGTCTGTCTGTCTGTCTGTCTGTCTGTCTATCTATCTATCTATCTATCTATCTGTCTATCTATCTATCTATCTATCTGTCTATCTGTCTGTCTATCTATCTATCTGTCTGTCTGTCTGTCTGTCTGTCTGTCTGTCTGTCTATCTATCTATCTATCTATCTATCTATCTATCTATCTGTCTATCTATCTGTCTGTCTATCTATCTATCTATCTATCTGTCTGTCTGTCTGTCTATCTATCTATCTATCTATCTGTCTATCTATCTGTCTGTCTGTCTGTCTGTCTATCTATCTATCTATCTATCTATCTGTCTATCTATCTGTCTATCTATCTATCTGTCTATCTATCTATCTGTCTATCTGTCTGTCTGTCTGTCTGTCTGTCTGTCTATCTATCTATCTATCTATCTATCTATCTATCTATCTATCTATCATCTATCTTTCTGTGATGTAGGAATGCTCCATATGCCAGAAGAGAGCATCAGATCCCTTTATAGATGGTCATGAGCGATCATGTGGTTGCTGGGAATTGAACTCAGAACTCTGGAAGAGCAGCCAGTGTCATTAACTCCTGAACCGTCTCTCCAGGTCTGTTTGTCCCAGTTTCTTGTGAATGGTTTATACAATGGCGCCATGGTGGTTGTATGGGCATGCCATTGAAAAGCTCAGATCGTCAAAACAAAAATAATCTTAATTATCACATATCTGAAGAATATTTCGAAGGTCTCAGAAATATCTGCAGTGTCATAGGGTGCCAGTGTTTTAATTATCAATAACTGTATTAAGGCTAAGAAAAGTGTAAAATCAGCTCTCTGTAAGCATGCATAGAATAATACCATATACACCCCACATTAGAAAAATAAAAGAACCTGTTATAATAGATGTTTTGTGTTGAACTTTTAATTTTTTCCTGCTATAAAAGCCTTTGTTTAAATGAGTAAATTGATATATTTCTATTTTTATGAAAATGAGTTCACATTTTTTTATTTATAGAGTTAGTGCAAAATGTGTTTACATGACTGTTGTAGAGATCCCATTAAATTTTAATAACCTAATTTTTCTTAGTCTTATCTAATAAAATAACATTTAACAGGCAGAGAAAAAAATAACAAAATCATACGCAATAATGTTCAGCTTTTGCCACTGATCTTGCTGTTCTCAAGAATAATGTTGTAGGCTGACATATTTTGTCACACAATTTTGAGGATCTGTGTTATTAACTAGTTAATTGATGACCAGATCTGGATTATTTCTGATCAAATCTGGACCAAGTCTAATGCACAAGGTCACTTCCCATTTTACTGCCCTAATTTTCAGACTCTGAAAGACCTAATCATTTTTCTTGCTGCTTTTTCCCATGATCTAAAGTCTACTCATACTGTCTGTCTAGTTCTTAGCATTCTGAAAATAACAGGAGAGATGGAAAGACTAGCTGAGAGGAGAGAGTGAACTTTGCAAACTAGCTAGAACAAGAACCACTGACAGTTGCTTGCTCTGTGTGCTTTGTTCTCCTTGATACTTTCCATTGCCCTGGATGGATATATTTGTTATCCTGCTTCTGAAAGGAAGAGCCAAGACATTTCTTTTAAAATGATAAGAGGGCCAAAATCCTGCAACATAGAAGAAATGTCAAATTTACTTCATCCCCAATGCTCACTTTGCTAGCCCCACTTGCACTTACTTATTTTTAGTGTTTAGAAGAAGAGACTTCGAACCCCTACCCAGACTAGCCGAAGGACAGGACATTCTCCACCGTTAAGTGGAGAAGGATTTCTGACTTTCACACAAACTCTGGTGCCACATATTTGACCATGTCCTTTGGATGGGGAGGCCTGGTGGCACTCAGAGGAAGGATAATAGGTCATCAAGAAGAGACTCGATACCCTATGAGCATATACAGGGGGAGGAGGTCCCCCTCAGTCACAGACATAGGGGAGGGGAAGGGGGGAAACGGGAGGGAGGGAGGAATGGGAGGATACAAGGGATGGGCTAACAACTGAGATGTAATATGAATAAATTAATTTTAAAAAATTGAAAAAAAAGAAGGGAGTAGACATAAAGTTTTGTTTTTCTCTAGAGTTTAATATGTATCAAAAATGCAATGAAATTATATTCTGTATGCTTTAGTAGGTCCATCTGCATCCTCTTTCAATTAATACTAACACATTAAAGAGACATAGTCACACAGAAAGAGGAAGGTGGAGGCTGGGGACCTAGCCAAGTCTAGGTTCTGCATGGGTGAGACCATGGGAGGAGTCAACATACAAAGCAACTGGGGATTGTTGGCAGAGAAACAGCTCAAGAGCAGGAGTCAGAAAGAGTAAGAGAGGACTAGGAAGTGCAGTGAACAGTGATGGAGAAAAATCACAAACAACAGAAAAATCTCTCCCATCCTGGGCTCTAGGCATATCAGACAAGTCCAGCAGTGAGAACAAATTTTGGATTTAAAATTTTGTCACATATACAAACTGAAGTGATGTTTCACTTTCGTTGACTCAATAACAGCATAAGGTACCATTTTATTGGACTCTGGATCCTATAGTCTTCTTTTTTTTTTTTTAAGTGGAGAAGAATAAATGTTGTGGAATTCTTATGCTTCATGGAGAGATAATTTTCCAGGATCTAGAACAGGCTTTTCCAAAATTGTTGCTTTCTTTCTCTCCCTTTTTATTTTTTTTAAATCATCTTTTGTTTTCAGCCTTTTTCAGATGCAAAGGCAAACATTTATATGTGACAACGTTTGTGTTCTTGAGGGCACTTGCCCATTAGTCTGGTAAGTAGACACCCAAACCAAGATCTCTAAACTAGGCTCAAATTAGATGATTTGCTCCATTAGGACATCAAGAAAGAAATCAATGAGATGTGGTTTGGTGAGATATCTGGTCTTATATTTTACAATGAATTTGCTTATCAGAGGTCAAACATAACCCAGGGACTGCCATACATAATACAGATTATAAGGTAAGTCAAAACTGAGATGAAACAAGTATCTTCCAGGTGGTCATAAATCTATCAATGACAGGCAAGTAAAATAAAATGTTGCCGTACGATGCTGGAAGGTGCAAAGTGTTATAAAGCCAAAAATTGCCATGAAAAGTGGCTGGAAGATGGGAAGGGTGGAAAAAGGAGAGTGGATGGCCAGCACTTGTTTGACAGAGAATAATATTTGATCAGGCACTTTCCCAGAAGCATGAGTTAGGAAGAAATTAAGGTACCAGGAAGAGCATGTGTGACTGAACTATTCTGAAGAATCACGTACTGAAGAACTTCACATTCTTCAGAGTAGAGCAAGCTTGCACTGACTTTCTAGAACTTAGAGGAATGCAGGGGTTAGACTGAGTGCAAGGGACACAGTCAGCAATGTCAGGAACACAGGAAGAAATGGACAGATTTAGTATCCATGTTCATGCTCGTGTTTAAGCAAGGTCACCCAAGCTGCAAATAGGAATGGTGTTTAGTATTGCCTTAAGTAACTAATAGACATTCTGTCAGTATCTGGATAGACCTCCAGAAGCTTTCTCTGCCCTGTTTCCTGCTCAAACTTGCATGTTTGCTTTTGATTTAATTCTGCCTTTAACCCAGGGTAAACAAACTCCCTGTCTTATAGTTTCTTCTTCAGAAAACCTACTTCTTGCCTGGGTCACCTATATCAGTTTTTTTTTCTTTGACTCACCAGGTAAGACACTGTTTTTCTCTGAGCCAATGGTCCAATCCTAATAGATAGTTTCAGAGTGAGGAAGTAGACGGGCATACCTAGTCCATGGCTGAATCAGAGGCCTGTGCACCCGAGAAGGGCAGGCATGCAGACTCAGAGGATGTATACCAAAGAGCATTACAAATGTTAGGAGTTATTTCCACTATTTTTGGTATTCTAATGTCACCTATTCTTATTACAGACAACTCTCTCTTTCTCTAGGTGTTTTGTTAAATAACTGCAATGTTCTATGAACGTAACATTTATATAATTCCTGATTGTTTTGTGGTTCTGTTTGCTGTAGGTAGTTTATTGTGTATATATGTAATAATACAAATGTATATGTAAAAAAGAAAAATTTTAAAATAAAAAAAAATAACTTCAATGTTTTGGTGTTTCTCAACTGTTTCTAATTACAGGGCTAAACACATAGCAGGAAAAAGGAAAAAATGGGTTCAATGAGTGGAAAATATGTTGTTTGATTTTCTTTCATGCTGGTATTAGATTCATTGGTGCCTTTGTTTTATTCGCTAAGTGCAATGGTTACAGGTATGTACAATTATACTAGTTACAAATTCACAATTTTGTAACAAGACGGAAAGGACTTGAATATTTCTGGAAAGGTAGCAGTCATAGAAAGGGAGCTGTAGTAACGGAAATCAAGTGGAGATAAGTCCATATCCAGTGTCCTAAAGCGGACTTAGAAGTTTGATCAGTAAAGATCAAGATGATTATTTTTAGGAAGAAATGATTGATTAATTGAGCAACTTTCAAATGTGTAGGAAATAACTTAATTGACAATTCCTGTTTAACAATTTTTTGACCTTTTGGGGATTAAGCCCAGGTCCTTACGCATGCTAGGCAAATGCTAATGAGCCACGTGCCTGTGCATTCTTAACTATCTCATCTGTTCAAAACCTTCCTAAAGCAGTGCAGTAAACAGCAAATGTGCACCCCCCCATTAGAAGGCACACAGGGCTCTGTTCATGGTCAGGTCTCTTGCACTTTACTATGACCTCGTCCCCCCTCTGCTCTTACCACACTAGCTTCCTTATCCTTCATCCTGTGGATCACTCTAAGGTCTTTAAAATGCCATCTTTTATCCAAAATCTCTTCCATCAGCATGTCAGGTAGCTAACACTTTCCTGATCTTCATGAGTGTTTAATAAGACCTGTCCTTACCTTTATGTTTAAAGTGTCTGTCTATTGCCACTGGATGCACTCCTGTTTTCCTGGTCTTTATTAATTTCTCCTTAGAACTTTTCCATGTCTACATTTTGTACACGGTGTAGTCACTGTTTACTGCCTGTTTTCCTCCTCAGCATGTAAGTACGATAGGGTACCCGACGTGATTTCCCTATCTTGTTAACTGAGACACTAAAGTGTCCAAAAATTGTGCTTGTCTCACAGTAGAATCTCAGTAAACATTTGTGAAACTAGTGAATTTAATATATAAAAGAGATGGGACAGTTGATTGATTTCCTGAAGTGTACTATAGTTTAGCTGTAAAGCTGTGAGGTTATCACCTTTTTTCTCTGTTTGCTTGTTTGCTTTTGAGAAGGGTCTAATCGTACAGCCGAGGCTGTCTTGGAACTCATCATTTGACCTACCTGGATTCAAACCCGCAGTGATTCTGTATCAGTTTCCCTTTTGCTGTGTGCCATCAAACCTCTATTCACCTGAATAAGTTTTCCCTCATCAGTCCTCAGCTCTCCAGGTTCAAATAAGAAAGTCCTTTGTATTAAATGGAATGTTGGATTCCTTTTCCAGTTAGCTACCTGGAAATACCTATTTCGTGACTATAAATTGTTGGACTGTAGTAATTGCTTGTTTGTCGTCTTTTTAGTCTTCAAACATAGGAATCTGACCTTTTTCATCTGCATGTTTTCTTTTCTTTCTTTCTTTCTTTCTTTCTTTCTTTTCTTTCTTTCTTTCTTTCTTTCTTTCTTCTTTCTTTCTTTCTTTCTTTCTTTCTTTCTTTCTAGCTCTCACTATTTAGCACCAGCATGCCTGGAACTCACTTATATAGACTGTTAACTTCTAAACCGAAGTGATCTGTCTGCCTCTGAGATTAAAGGTGTGCACCACCACACTCAATGTCTACCTTATATTTTCAATATCCAGGAGAGGACAGGCCTTGAAGAAGGAGTCAATAGCTCCTCCTTACCACCAACTGTGCATCTGGCCCCTTTCCACTACTGAGTGGGTTGGTTTGACAGCTGAAGTATGCTCCAGATCAGAAAGTGAGAGAGCCACAAGTAATGGAATAGAGTACAGGCTTATCCTCCTGTGTGCTCCAGTGGTGAGTATTTTCCTCATTGCTTTGATGCACTCTAGACATTGAGTCTGTTTTCCCTGTAGACTCTTGTGTCATGTGTATATAAGGTGTTTTATGTACATTAAAATAATACATGTTAAGTGGGACTACCTACAAACATTCCTTCACTTTCTTACTTTGCAGTGGTTCAGAGCTGAGCTATGTGATTCTTTACTCTTTCACACCTCCTGGGTGAAGGAGTCTCCTGAGAGACGTTATTAAAATTAATTAAATAATAATTCTTTTTGTGGAGAAATAAGTCAAATTTGAGTTGTACTTCGCTATAGCCATCAGCTCAGTATATAATAACCAAGTAACTTATGGTCAGTTTGAGGGGTCGTTAAAAATGATGATAATGAGAAATAACCAATGGATATTTAGAACATTTCACGTTATTTCTCATTCCCTGAGTTTTGCCCTTTTCTTTTGAGGGAAATTTTGTTTTCTTAAAGGTTCATTTTACTTACAATTGTATGCCAGCTTCTATCTCTATTCAAATTGTATTTGTGTCCTTAGACTATGTCATCCCCTGGGGAGCTAGGACCTTTCTGAATTCATCTCTTGAATCCTTTCTCCCCAGATATGCTCCTCAGATGAAATCTATGTTCAATTTGTATCTAGAGTAATAATGCTTATAGTCAAGAATTAGAACTAATCAAGTGATACTTGTTTCAGTGTTAAAATGTAACCTTGTGTTTGCAGAAAGTATGGATTAGGTCAATAAATTAATTTGGAATTGAATACTGTGAGGTGTGCTATGGGTACATCCTTGTGAGTATTTTCATATACTATACTCCTCCTTTATCTACAGTCTTGATTCCCATAATTACAGTTACTCATGGCGATCTACAGTATAAAACATTAAATGGAAAGTTACAGAAGCAAACGACCCACAGGTTTAAGTTGTATGTTCTTCTAAGCAGCATGATGAAGTCCCATGCCACCCTCCTCACACATGAGCCATTCTCCTCACACATGAGGCATCCTCCTCACACATGAGGCATCCTCCTCACACATGAGGCATCCTCCTCACACATGAGGCATTCTCCTCACACATGAGGCATCCTCCTCACACATGAGGCATCCTCCTCACACATGAGGCATCCTCCTCACACATGAGACATTCTCCTCACACATGAAGCATTCTCCTCACACATGAAGCATTCTCCTCACACATGAGGCATTCTCCTCACACATGAAGCATTCTCCTCACACATGAGGCATTCCTGTGTCCAACGCAGGCACCTCCTTCCAGGCTTCCATTGTTCCACCTGAGGCAGCGCTTATGTTCAATTGACCATTGTTTTATGCAACAATGGTTCAAAATTGTAAAACTAATGATGCTGGCAAGTGAAAAGGTAAATTTTCCTGACAGAATAATGGAAGGAAAAAAACCTCACTGTATGCCAAGGTTGTTAAGATCTATGGTATAGTAAAAAAAAATTTGGGAAAATAAACTAAAGGTGAAAGATTTCAGTTGAATATTCTCTTTCAAAAACTATAGTTTTATTATTGTTATAGTTTACTATAAAGCATGATTGTTAATATCTTACTGTGTCTAGAGTATGAATTTGAATGTGGTGTGTGTGTGTGTGTGTGTGTGTGTGTGTGTGCATATACAGAACAGAGTGGATGAAGGAGGTATTAGCCAACGTTTTGAGTATCTACTGCATATCATACCCACATTTATGTATATACAATTCTCTATATAAGTATATATAATGATTATTATTTGTATTAATACAGGCCACCCAAAAGTGTGCATTTTTCTTTCCTTTATTAACTTTTATTTTCTTTTATATTACATCCCGACCACATTTTCTCCTCCCTTCACTGCTCCAAGTTCCCACACGCACACCTCCCCTCTCCCCCAGAGCCATTCCTCTCTCCCATTTCCCTTCTCCCCCAGAGCCATTCCTCTCTCCCACTTCCTTTCAGGAAAGAGCACACCTCTCAGGGATATCAACTAAACATTGCATAAAAGTTATAGTAAGACTAAGACAAACCCTTATATCAAGGCAAGACAAGGAAAGCCAGTAGGAGGAAAAAGGTTTCAGGAGCAAGCAAAGTAAACTACTGCTGTAAGCACAGGGAGAGAAGCATTAGTAGAGTCTTCAAAAGATGTACAACCATCTAGAACCAACAGCTGTCCTGACCGGGAGGTTTTCAATATAGTAATTGTGCTTTTATTTTATCCAGCTTTTAAGCTTGCCTCATACCTGGCACTGCCTGATGGACCCTACTGAAACTTTTTCCAGTCATATGGTCTCCCGCCTCATAGTTTCTTCTGAAACCTGAGAATGCACTGACCTGAAACCGCTCTCCTTTAATACCGTTTGTGGACCCATTCCTGACTCAGACACAAAGATCTAAACCTTACGTATGGGCTCATGATGCTGCTTCAACATTCTTGGCTGTGTTCTTTGTTTTAGGTGGTCTCTTTTTCTGGAATTATCTTGTGGCCTCTCCTCTTTCCCACATCATATCCAAGGTAGATGAGGAATCTAGAGTAAGATTTTAAAAATAAATCTCCAGCCTGTTGGCTCCCTGCGGATCTTGTGGATTTCACTCTTGAACTTTCTAATACTAGCACTGAATCCTTTGTAATTTGGTGATCCAGCTATGTGGAAAGAAAACATCACCAACATCAGTGAGTTCATCCTCGTGGGCTTCCCTACTGCTCCCTGGCTGCAAATTCTGCTTTTCTTCATCTTCTTTATCACTTACCTATTTGTGCTTTTGGAGAATCTTGTCATAATTGTTACTGTGTGGGTCACTGGGTCCCTACACAAACCCATGTACTATTTTCTGGGTACCATGTCTTTTCTGGAGGCCTGGTATATAACCGTCACTGTCCCCAAGATGCTGGCAGGATTCCTGTTTCACCCCAATACCATTTCTTTCTTGGGATGTATGACTCAGCTCTATTTCTTCATATCCCTCGCCTGTACGGAATGTGTGCTTTTAGCCGCCATGGCCTATGATCGTTATGTAGCCATATGCTGTCCTCTTCGCTATCCAGTCATGATGACCACAGGATTTTGTGTGCAGCTGACCATCAGCTCCTGGGTGAGCGGCTTCACCATCTCCATGGCAAAGGTGTACTTTATTTCCAGAGTTGCCTTCTGCGGAAATAATATCTTGAACCATTTTTTCTGTGACGTGTCACCTATCCTTAAACTGGCTTGTATAAATTTATCTATGGCCGAGACAGTAGATTTTGCCCTAGCCATTGTCATCCTTGTGTTTCCTCTCTCAGCCACCGTCCTTTCTTATGCCTTCATTGTCTCTACCATCCTGAACATACCTTCAGCCAGTGGACAGCGGAAGGCCTTCTCCACCTGTGCCTCTCATCTTACAGTGGTGGTCATCTTCTACACAGCCGTGATCTTCATGTATGTCCGACCGAGGGCCATTGCTTCATTTAATTCTAATAAGTTGATTTCAGCCATCTATGCAGTCTTTACTCCCATGCTCAACCCTATCATCTACTGCCTGAGGAACAAGGAAGTCAAGGATGCCATCAGAAAAACCATAGCTGGTAGCAGAGCCCTGTCCCTGGGAGATTCTATTTAGCATCAAAAAACACATTCATTGGAAGAAATTCTGTAACTCCAAACATATTTGGTAGAAAAATTTAAAGGCATACAATCAAAGATCATAGAGAACCCGCTTTTCTGTCAGGTCTAAATTAAATGCTATTCATAAAAACAGATTTAGTTAAAACATACATTGACAAAGATAGGTATGAAGCAATTTTATTACCTATGAAAAACTCTGAATAAATAACAATTTATCACTGGACTGTTTTTAGAGTTCTGTTAGTGAGGTTATTGAATTTTGAATTATTATGTTTTAAAAGTCTTTGATTAAGCAAGGGGACATAGAGAGACGTCTCTGAGAAAAATTTAATAGATAAGGACTATCATTCTTTGATGTGTGTTGGAAACCAACTTTTATAGTTAATCTTAGTTCACTTTGGTTAGTTTTAAATTTTAGCAAAATGAAAGAAAATTTTTTTCTTACTGTAATAGGAATACTATTAAATAGTGCAAGTATTACATTCTCATGGCAGAGGGAAAATGCACACCCACACACACACATACACACACACACACACACACACGAATGATTTATGCTTTAATTTCCTTCTTTTATTGAAGCTTCTACACTGAAAATTTGGATGAAATAGTGAGAAGTCAGACTGTAGGAAATTGGAAATTGCTTGGCCTTAGATTAAAGCATGTTCATTTCAGGTAAAAATAACATTAGCATTGACTAGACTCTAAGAGCTTTGGTAGGCACCACTTGACACGGATGTAAGGAATTTTCCTTGTTTTTCCAAAACACCCACCTTTTAAACTTGTTTTACTTTAAATTTTGAATGGATAGATGCTGCACCCTACTAAACAGTATATGCTTTTATGTATTAAAAAGATATGGGTTCCGTCTGGCTAAGTGGAAACACTGAATGAGTACGTTCATGGCATGTGGTCTGCTGAAAGATTAACAACGACCGTGATACTGTTTTCAGCCAACATGTTAGAACCACAGTTTTGTATATTTTAATTAGATTGTTTGCCTACTCATCTTTGTTCTTATTTTTATTTTGTTTACCTGCTTCAATAGCTCACACCTTTGTGTATTTAAATGTTATGCTGAATTAGGCTGGTTTTATATTAATACAGGTGAAGGGGGTTTATTGAAAGTGGTAACTTCTCTCCTGTCTGTATTTAGAGTCTTCTGTTATTGCTTTTCACCTGCCATTCATGTCTGTCAGTGTTTTCTTTCTATATTTATTTCTCTCTAAGATGGATACATATAAACTCATAATTGTTTCAAATGTTGAATGGCCTCTTCAGTACATAAAAATTTTGTGTAATTTTATACTTCTAACTTTAAAGGCTATTTTACTGAAATATAATTGATTTCACCTGGATTTTTTGGAATATAAAATTTTTATCTTAGTTTCTGGTTTATTTAACTTACAATGATATTCTCAAGGATCATCCATGTTGTAACATGTGCTAGGATTTTTTTCCTTTTTTTGTCATTTTCGACATATTTTTATTAATTACTTAGGATTTCACATCATCACATTCACATCCCAATTCTCTCATATTTTCTCCTCTTTCCTTATGAACTTTCTTTTCCCCCACACACACCAAAAAAAAAAAAAAAAAAAAAAGGAAGAAACAAAAACAAGAAAGAACAAGTCCATTTTGTGTTGTCCATATGCTCACTGATGCATGGTCAATTTCCCAGTGGCCAGCCTGCCAAGGAATGCTGAGTCCTTCTCCACCTGCGCACCTGTGAGCAGTCATCAGTTGTGGAGAGTTACATTTCAGCATCCCTATCACAGTTTTAAAGACTCTCTTTGGTGCCTTCCTTTTTAGAATGGTACTTTTGAGTTGCGATGTAGGGTGGAGGTAGGGCTTGTCACAGAAGCTGTGTTTCTATGTTCCTCTTTCTCAACTGTGCCTCTGCAGTCACTGATCCCACTGCAAGAGGAGATTCCTTGACTTTACAATCAATGGGAGGATGGATCCTGGATTTCTACCTGGTTTCTGGCAAAAAGATGGACCTCAAACATCCATATGATCTCCAGCATCAGTGTGTACCAAAGACCTCCACTTGGTCTCTAGTGGCAATATGGCCCACAGACATCAACATGACCCTCTGAAAAGCATGAGCTATGGACAAGCATGGTCTCTGGGAAAAGTATGAGTTATGGAGATTTTTCAAAGAGGTCTATCCCAATAATTAAAACGTTCTTCATCTCAAACAAACCTATTGCTCTTCAGAGCCAGGGTGATCATGAGTTTGGACAGCTTGTTTGGGGTCTGAGTCCAGGCAAGCTCTGTGCTGCTGCACACCATCCTGCTGGGCCTACTGGGTAACAAACAACTTGTTTCTCTAGTAGCTGCACCTTTCTCTCACACCTGTCACAGTTGTTGAGTCTCCATTTCTGCCTGCACCATTCTGTTCCTCCATCTTCTTCGCCTCTCCATTATATGTTTGCTAATTGTAGTGACACTGGAAGCTGTCACATAGTATACCCTTTCCCCCAATCATCTTTACATGTAAATTTTTGTTGCAATGAGTTGTTGGTTGGGTTCAAGGCCTCTGGCTTATGTCTCACCATTAATATTGGACTCTCACTAAGACTCTTCCTACATATCTTGCTGTTGCCCAGGGTCATGGTGATCCTGCAGCTCTTGCTTTGGAGGAATGGCCCCTTTATGCACTCCAGAAGCTCATAGATGGAGTAATGGGGTGAACCAACTCATGGGCCTGGGTGTTAGCTGAGTTGATCAACCTGGGCCACCCCATGGACAGGGGTGGAGCAAGGACACTCTCAGTGAGTAGTGTTCTTAAAGTTGAAGTGAATTGAGTAGGCAGCATATAAGGGAGATATCTTTTTTAATTACATTTAGCATTTCTATTCCTTAAAAAATTTCATTTATGTTGGGTAATTTCATACACAAACACAATATATTTAGATAATATCTCTTTTCTGACTCATTACAACTCCTCTTAGACCCCCTTTGATCCCACTATTCCAACTTTTCTTCTTTTTAAAATTTAAATTTTTATTGATTCTTTGAAAATTAATACATATGTATGATGTATCTTGATTATATCCAATCCTAGGTTTTCTCCACCCTCCAATCCCACAGGATCATCATCACATCTCTCTCCCAGCTTCATGTGCTCATTAAAAATATTCATTTATAATTTACTTTAGCTCACTGGGACTGTGTGAACACAGGCATGGGCTCATTCACAAGGGCATGGGGATACAAGCAGCCACACTCCTAAAGAGAAGCCAGTCTGTTCTTCTCAACATCTCTCAACTGCTAATAACTTCCTATTTAGGGCCAGGGCTATGCAAGCCTTCCACCCTCCATGCTGGGATTTTTAACTTGGCCTGACCTTGTGCAAGACATGTGTAATTGACCACAGGTGCTGTGGGTTCTCTTGTGCAGTGGCGCTCCTATGTATAGGATTTTCCCAACACTTTCTTCCACCTCTAGCTCATACATTATTTCCTCCCACTCTTAATAGATGTTTCCTGAGCACTGGGGACTGGGACTTCATAAAAATGTCCCATCTAGGCTGAGAATTCAGTCACTTACTCTCATTATTTTCTTAATCTGTGCATTGCCCACTCCTCACTGCAGTGGGAAGCTTCTCTGCACAGGACTGCAGTTTCACAAAGCTATTTATTTTTTGAAAAGCATAAATACTTAGAAGAGTGTTTGACAACATAAATTTGCTTTAAATATCTTGTTAATAGTCTTAAAAGCATCAATATGAAGTTTAATCAACAACTAAAGCACAGCAGTTCAATTAAAGAAATTCTACTTTCTTACAGATAGTATGGATATCACTTAGGCCAATAGAATTTAGTAGCAGGAGAAACAGGTGAAATATCTAGGATGCAATCTTGAAATTGGCACTAGTGCTGGGGATCACGGGGAGAAGAATTTCAATAGGCAAAGAAGAAATTACTGATCACATAGAAAGCAGAAATTACTGATCATGTTTTCAATTATGCTCACTTGAGAGTACAATGTAATTCAGGAAATTCTATATGTATAATAGTGTTAGGCACTATTAAAAATAAGCACTATAACAATAATAGGGGTCTGAGCAATGCTTAAAGAACAAGGTTAGGGCTTGATTTTTTCTGTTCCTTCTAGTACCAAAACCATTGTGCATTAGTTGACTATGCACATATAGCAAAAGGTGTTTAGCAGTGTTAATGTCTAGGCTAATTTAAACAATATAGGATAAAAATCATTGTGTCAATTTCTAAGAAATTAAGAGTTATTAGTAAAAGCACCCTTGCATAGATAGGAAAAGTTCATTTACTCTTCAGTAATGAAAGTGTGTTCAGAATTGGGTAGAGGTGGTTATGGCATTTTGAATGACAGTTTTTAAGGCAGCAAAATTATCTATCTGGAATGAAGTGAAATAGAAATATCAAAAGTACTAATTCACACAATTTTCTCAGCAAATTATATTTATTCAACAAAGATTGTAAAAGTAAAGGAAAGAACTGAAGGGGAAAAAAGAGTACAGACCCAGAAAGTCAAATATCCTGTGCTTTCTCTTTTTGTTGATTAACACAATGGTGTCTGGAAAAGCCATAGGGAAACATTTTATACGTTTACCTAAAAATACACACATGTATTATATACAGAGGTCACCAGTTAAAATGAGGTAATTCCTGGGTACTAATCCAGGGACTACTTGAAGGTCTACCAGGTAGTACTTGAAACAAGAGGAAGCTCACACAACTTACACACGGGCTGGTTTATCAATGGAATCAAACTGAAGACCCCAAAATAAACACACCTATGGAAACTTGATTTTTGACAAAGAAGCTAAATTCATGCAATGGAAAAAGATAGCATCTTCAACAAATGGTACTGATCTAACTGGAGGTCTATATGTAGAAAACTGCAAACAGATCTTTATGTATCAGCCTTTAAAAAAACTAAAGTCTAAATGGGTTAAAGACCTTAACATAAAACCAGACACACTAAATCTGTTAGAAGAAACAGTGGGGGAGAAAAAGTGGGTGAGAGGCTTGAAGTCATTGACACAGGAGACAACTTCCTGAACAGAACACCAATAGATCAGGCTCTAAGACCAATAATTAATAAATGGGACCTCATGCGCCTGAGATACTTCTGTAAGTCAAAGGATACTGTTACCAGAACAAAACCAAGAGCCTATGTACTGAGAAAAGATCTTCACCAACCCTACATCTGACAAAGGGATAGTATCCAAAATATATAAAGAACTCAAGAAATTAAACACCGCCAAACCAAATAACCCGATTTAAAAAAATGGGGTACAGAGCTAAACAGAGAATTCTCAACAGAGGAATATTGAATGGCTAAGAAACACTTAAAGAAAAGCTCAGTGTCCTTAGTCATCAGGGAAATGCAAATCAAGATGATGCTGAGATTCCATCTTACACCTCTCAGATTGGCTAAGATAAAAAACTCAAGTGACAACACATGTTGGTGAGGGTATGAAGAAAGGGGAACACTCCTCCATTGCTGGTGGGAGTGCAAAGCTCTACAACCACTTTGAAAATCTATCTGGCACTTTCTCAGTAGAATTTTAGATGCAACAAGATAGGAAAGATGTCTTCTTCAAGGCTGTCAAATACAAATAACCAAAACACTAAGAATGTGACATTTATATAATTCCTGATTGTGTCATGGTTATTCTTGCTCTAGGTAGTTTATCGTATATATGTGTAATAATATAAATGTATATGTAAAAAAGACTCAGCTATAACACTCCTGAGCACATAACAGAACTATGACCCACCACACAACAAAGACATTTGCTCATCTATGTTCATAGCAGCCTTATTCATAATAGCCAGAAACTGGAAACAACCTAGATGAACCTTACTGAAAAATGGATAAAGAAACTGTGGTACATTTACACAATGGGCTACTCAGATATTAAAAACAAAGAAATCTTGAAATTTGAAGACAAATGGATGGAACTAGAAAAGATCATCCTGAGGTAACCCAGGCCCAGAAATACACATAGTATATACTCACTTATAATTGGATATTAGCCCAACATAAATGCCCTTTGAGAGACAACATCCAGCAGAGGATCCAGAGTGATGCTGTGACTCTCTGCTGGACTTAGGGTGAGAGTGCTATGGGAGGATGGAAGGACCCAGAGGGCTCAGGAGGCCTACAAGAAGACCATCAAGGCTGGCAGATCTGGACCCAGGGGGGCCTGCATAAACTTTTGCCCCAACCAAGGACAATGCATGCAATAAACCTAGACCCTCTGTTCAGATCTAGCCAATAGACAGCTCATTCTCTATGGTTGTGGAGAGAGCAGGGACTGCCTCTAATAGTAACTCTGATGCCCCTTATTTGACCATTTCCCCTTGCTGGGGAGGTCCAGAAGGCACACAGATGAAGGAGAAGCAGGCTGTCTTGATGAGACCTGATAGACTGTGGTCATATGGTGGGGGAAGAGGCCCCCTTCTGTCAGAGGTTTAGGTGACAGAATAGGTCAAAAGAGTGATGCAGGGTATGAATGGGAAAATACAAGCGAAGGATAACTATCAGGATATAATCCGAATAAGTTATAATAAATCAGAATTTAAAAAATTAATTAGCCTTTAAATGAATAAAATAAAATGACTCCATGTCCCTGAACTTACTTTAATTAACTCTTTTACTCTTTAGGCCTGTTCAATCTAGATCTACTAAGTGGTCAGAAGAAATAAGGCCCTTTATCCCTTGCTATTCTGCAGCCCTGACAGCCTCAATACTCATAGAAAGGTACTTACTCCTGGTGTACTACAGTGTAAAGAGTTTCAGGATGAGGTACAAGAGATCACCCTGTACTATTTCATTCTGTTTGCCTTGACACTACTTAACCTAGTATAGAAAACCTTTCAGTCTTTCTTTCTTTAACAAGAGATCGATAGTGGTAACAACCTACTCTAATATTTTGCCTACATACGTGTCCTGTACCCATATTGCAAGCACTAATGAAGTCTTCCAATCTTGATCAACTTTCTTTCTCATTCATCTAATTCAAATTCAAAACACAAGTTTTCTATAAAGGCTTATAGATAATGACAAAACACTCAGTAGAATTAAAATAAATTTAATGATAAACTAATAAAATTATTGCAAATAAATTTCCTAGCAGAGTTAAAAGAGGTAGGTGTGAGAAATTTAGTAATAAGCATGGGAAAGGAATATTTATATATCTATAAATAAAATACATAAAATTGATAAAAAAAAAAGCACATAATTGTACGCTTTCAATAAATCATACCAGAAAAAAGATTTTCTTTGACATATTTTATATACCCATTAAAATAACATAACAGTATCCGTGAAAATTTCAGATAAAGAATAATTTTGAACATTTTACTAAAGAGCCAATAAAAAAGAATGCAAATTTACATTTCTCTATCAATATGGGGGCAGTAATCCTGAGATGTTTGCTTGTATGTCCTTCACAATTATCTTTGCTGGTATACACAATAGGGTGAGCATTCTGAGACTCAGAGCATAGAAAACTATTTTGATGTTTAGAGATTAACTGGAAAGTAAATCTGTATTCAAGATACAATAACAAATCAACAAAACAAAATGTCCCAAGGCATCTCATTTTGTGTAACGGTAATAAAGTGAGCCATCATTATTGCCAAGAGGATCCCCAGAGAATATTGTGTTTGCATCCTCTCACAAGACCTCAGTCTTTAAAGAACTCTTCTCAGAAAAAGGGTTGAGATCAATGCTGGTGCTTGGAAGCTATGTGTCTATACCAGCTTACAGCAGCAAGAGCTGGTAATAGGGTCTACTGCAATGACCACTTCTGGGTCCAGCTGCCAGGAAAAACACTGGAGAATTACCTGGGAGCTAACTCTAGATCTGCAGCTCAGAGTTCTAGACATCTAATGTACTCAGCGTGAGGTTCCTCATTTGTGCTTCTTCTTCTCAAGGTATCTGGGTAAGGAGAAGGATGCTGCATCTATCAAGAAAGATGATCCTGAAGGAAAGAACCCCTCGGCCCCTGAAACCTTGAGTCTATCCCAAGAGAAGGCCAAATATTCATTTTAACACACTGACTACTTGAGAGAGAATGGTTTTCTTCTCTTTCATCCTCTGTAGAACCCTTAACCTTAGAAATTTTGTCTCTTCATAAGGACACCAGTTTGAGCTGTAAATTGCCCACAAGGAAACAAGAAAATAACTTTAAAAACTAGTCATCATTTTCATCCCATCAGTATCTCACTGCTCTTTGAGTATTCAGTCTTACTGACAGTGGTGTTTTCTTCCTTTTCCTTTTCTCATCATCTGTTCTCAGTGAAGCCCACTGGAATTATGGAGGCATTGCTTACAACACATGGTGGAGCTTTCACTGTGTTCAGCTGACTACTCTGGCAATTGGAAGGAGGCCAGAGCTGGTGAGTACTAACATTGATTTGTGTGGGTTCTACAGGCAGCTATAGAACAGTGTGCAGAGGATGATGCACTCTGCCTGGGGCTGGAAAAGGAATGAGAATTTACTGTATTTGATGGCACATTTCCATCTCACCTGAAGAACTGACAGGGGACTTTCCATTTTCACAAGGGGTATATGGTTTTATTAATTTGTGGTTGTTTTCCTAGTCAAAGGATTTTCCAATTCTAAAGTGATAACTTAATTCGAGAAATATTAACTATATCTTTAAAATTGTACATTGGTTCAAATAGGTTAAATTGTGCTTAGAATACACACACACACACACACACACACACACACACACATTTATATATGACAGTGTTGGTAAAGATCATATTCATTCCTGTATTCATTTATTCATTCATCTACTCAAAGTTTTTGAAAATTTATTTCATGCCAAGAGATACAGTTATATGGAATGTTAGGATTAAGATAGAATTATTAACTTGAAAAACACCAGTGACACATTAGCATCAGATATTTATTAACATACATTCATTTATACCTAATGAATGCATATCTTAACATTAGCCAAATTATACATTAGAATAAGCTCAATTAATTGCATAAAAATCTAGCACATTAAATCCTGGCACATCACCTAATAAAACTATTGAGACATAGGATTAACAATGAAGCTTTTACAGACACCCTTAAGCATTTTAGGCTTATAACAATATTTTTCATAAAGCTTTCAATATTAACTTTAATAAGAAATGCATTTTTCATTATAGCAAATTGCACACTCAGAAGTGCCCACATATATTGAAGGAAATATTTTCTTGAAACGATGGTTATGTTATTGCAAAGGACAGCATTTTCCTTATTCATTTCAATTAAGAAATACTAATGGCCACCCACTAACTATATTTAATTCCCAATGAATATGTCATAAATGACAGTCTCAAAAGCTTATAACAAGGTGATATCTTCATTATTCATAGCAGCAGTTTTGTCACTGAACCTCTTATTATCTCAAACCAAAGTGAGTGGCAAGATCTTTCTTATTTGCATTCATTTCTGTAACGTGCTTTCTGATACAATATTGCTGGCCCCAATCTATTACACTCCTCTGTGCAATAGAATCAGTTCAGATGCAGTTTTAATAGCCATTCTTTAATTGAAGCTTTCCTCTGTGGCCCTCACTCAAGATATTCTTAGCAATTAATGAACCAGTGGTTAAGATCAGTGATCCTGTTGACATTTATTCTACTGTATACCTGAAAAGAGGGTCATATGTGCAAAAACAAATAGGTTTGCAGTCTCAGACTTTTCCTATTTTAGTATGGTATAGCCAGTAGTGCTGACTTTCTTCCCTGATAACACAGAAGGTTCTAAAGAGCCTTCTAACATGGGTGCTTCTGTCTTTACCAGGAACATCCACTGAAGCTTCATGTTCCACTATTTACTTTCATTACTCCTTTCTGGTCATTTATCCTTTGTCTTGTATTCAGTCATCACATTGATTTTGTGTGTGTGTGTGTTATTGCAGATATACACCAAACTACAGATAGTCGCTGTACAACCTGCCTGGCTTCTGAAAACTTCACCAGTGCCTGATTTCCTGCCAAAGCACACGTCCAGTCAATTGCAGAGTCTCTTTCAAACTACAGCATGAAGGAGGCCAACTGCTATAAAGCTACATAAGACTTTGTCCTTTTTAGACAATTCCTGTGACTGCCTCTGGACTTCATGAAATGCTCTTATGTGATACTCTCTAATTCTGATCATATATTTTCCACTTGGTTCCACACTACAACAAGGTTATAATTTTGTAATTCTCCCTTTTTTGGTTGGATAAGATGATAGAAGATTTCATAAAAAGAAATGGAGATGATTATTTGCATGTGATGTTTGACTAAATCAAGGCTTTATAAAGTATTCTCTGTGATCAGTGAAACTGGAAAGTAGCCCTAAGAGTTTCTCACCAAATGGAGGATTCTTTACAGTTTTTCAAAGCCATTTTACATATTTGTACCCTCAATCTATGGTCTTGATAGTTGCCACAACATGTGATTTTTCATGTTAGATTAATATGTATTGATTTGAAGATGTTTCCTGGAATTATCCACACAGCTGTTGTGCTGGCTCCATAGATGATAGCACTCTGTCATCAAGGATTGCTGGGAAGGCATGGGTGGTCCTGGTTTCAATGCCTCTACCAATCAAATGGCTTTAAGAGCAGTGTATATATGCAGTAAGCAGAAAATACAGCGACTTAAATGCTTGCAAGAATTTTAAACTAAATTTTATTTTCTTTCCATGACATTTTTACTTTCTGGATTTGATAGTAATAGTGAACATTTGATTGTTCTGTGTATGCTAGTTTGTAAAAGGAGTAAACACCCATGGGTGAAGGAAACCACACTTTTCTGACTGAGTTCATCTTGCTAGGCCTTTCTTCAGATCCTCGGACTCAGATCTCGCTGTTTGTGGTGTTTTTCATCATCTACCTGCTCACTGTGTCTGGGAACCTGCTCATCATGCTCCTCATTCATGTCGACTCTCGACTTCATACGCCAATGTACTTCTTTCTCAAAAACCTCTCATTTAATGACCTCTGTTTCTCTACAACTATTGTTCCCAAGATGCTGGTCCACTTTCTAGTTGTCAGAAAGACCATTTCATTTGCTGGGTGCTCAATGCAGATGTTTTGTTTCCTCATAATGGGCTGTACAGAAAGCTCTCTTCTAGCAGTGATGTCTTATGACCGCTACGTAGCTGTCTGCAAGCCCCTGCACTACTCCACCATCATGACACATAGGGTTTGCGTCCTGCTAGTTGTAGGATCCTGGGCTACTGGAATATTTGTGTCTGTGGTAGATACCACAACTACATTATGCTTGCCATACCAGGGACAAAACCTAATCAATCATTACTTCTGTGAGCCTCCTGCCCTCTTGAAGCTGGCATCAGAAGAAACCTACACAGCTGAGATGGTCATCTTTGCAATGGGTATATTAATTATTCTAGGTCCTGTTTCACTCATCCTTTTCTCCTATTGGAATATTATCTCCACTGTGCTCCAAATACAATCAGGTGAGGGGAGGCTCAAGGTCTTCTCTACCTGCAGCTCCCATTTCATTGTTGTCATCTTCTTCTATGGCTCAACAATATTTACCTACATGCAGCCAAACTCAAAGAAAATGAATGAAGGGGATAAGGTCATCTCAGTGTTCTACTCAGTCATAACATCCATGATGAACCCATTCATTTATAGCCTAAGGAACAAGGATGTGAAAGAGGCATTAAGGAAATTACTTAAAAGAGAGATAAGATAGAAGCATATAGGAGTTAATCAGGGGTATAGGCTACTGTGATGTCCATCAATGTCTTAAATATTTTTGATTGGGAAGCACCTGTATCTGATGGTAAAGGTCATCCATGTGTACCAAAGAAGGTTTCTGCAGCCTTGTCTAAGATTCTTATTTGTGGGTGTGTCTCATTTAATTTGTGGTAAGTTTCCCACTAACAGTAAATAAAATAAAATAAATTTAAAATAATGACAAAATTTTTATAAATAGCAGCTTTCATGAGTGAACCCATTTCCTCCCAGGGACATTTTCTTTAACTCTAAATTGTAAAGCAACTTGCCAACCTCATATTATCCTATCATTATCATAGCCATTCTCAGTGACCATAGTTTTAATCCATAGATATATCAACTACTTCTATGACTGGGCATAGTGGTACAAACTGAAAATCTAAGTGCTCAGGAGCCCAGTGGAGAATGATAGTCACAGGTTAGGCAAGGATTAAGATGCTTTTTCAGAACCAAACAAACAGGCAAAGTTTTCAAATAGTCAGGTCAACTCTTAATAGTGGATCTGCTGCTGTAGAAACAAGGTTTGATGTTTATCACACAGAACATTTAATTTTCTTCACTGTCTCTCAGGATTATTTATTGTTTCTAGAGAAATAAAATTAAGAAGCATAATTTTCTTTTTTTAATTAAAAATATTTTATTAATTTATTCATATTACATCTCAATTGTTAGCCCATCCCTTATATCCTCCCATTAATCCCTCCCGTTTTCCCCCTACTCCCCTCCTCTATGATGGTTACTGAGGGGGACCTCCTCACCCTGTATATGCTCATAGGGTATCAAGTCTCTTTTTGGTAGCCTGCTATCCTTCCTCTGAGTGCCACCAGGTCTCCCCATCAAGGGGACATGGTCAAATATGGGGCACCAGAGTTTGTGTGAAAGTCAGTCCCCACTCTCCACTCAACTGTGGAGAATGTCCTGTCAATTGGCTAGATCTGGGTAGGGTTTTGAAGTTTACTGCACGTATTGTCCTTGGCTGGTGCCATAGTTTGAACAGGACCCTTCGGCCCAGATCCACCCGTCATAATGTTCTTCTTGTAGGTTTCTGGGACCCTCTGTATCCTTCTATTTCCCCATTCTCCCATGCTTCTCTCACCTAGAGTCTCAATAGGATGTCCTCCCCTCTGACCCACATTCCTGGTAAGTGAAGACTTTCATGGGACATGCCCCTTGGGCTAGTGTCCAGATCTAAGTGAATATATACCATTTGACTCTTTCTGCTTCTGGGTGAACTCACTCATTATGATCATTTCTAGTTCAATCCATTTGTCCACAAATTTCTGGAATTCCTTGTTTATAGTAGCTGAGTATTATTCCATAGTGTAATGTACCACAGTTTCTTTATCCATTCTTCTACTGAGGGACACTTAGTCTTTTTCTAGGTTCTGGCTATTATGAATAAGGCCGCTATAAGCATATGTCCTAAGAAGCAGAATTTTCAATCAGAACTCTTGGCAGAATCTCTTCTACCTCTAAACATCATAGCATCCCATCCCTAGATAAGCTCCCTTTTTCTATGCAGATGGGACTGTATTATTATTTGATATGATCTCCTCTATGGAAAGCAAAATCAATGGGTGACACATGAGAGGGGATACTGGAATTTTCTCTGTGAGCTGAATTTCTCCCTTTCTTACTATAATTCAGGGCATGATCATTATTGTGAGATAGAGTCTCTAGGTTCTTACTAGAGTTCAGAATATAATATTCCATCCCCTTAGAAGAAAACATTTCATTCACTATACTTCACTAAAAGTCCAACTATAGGCTGACATAAAATGAAGTCTATACTTATTTGGTGTCCAAGGACAGTACCAGATGGCAAGCTTGGTCTCAAAGCCATGCCAAAGTAATCTAGGGCCATTCTAGTGTTGCCAATTTCCATCTTCAGTTTTTCACGTCTTCTGGAAAGACTGTAATGGCACAGAAGCATCCCATCTTCTATGTTATTTTTCACCTTAGGCTTGCCTACATCTTTCTGTCTTGTCCCATCTTTCTACCTTTGAGCTCTTTGTAAGACTTCCTCTCGTAAAAGAATATTCCTTCTCATTTTAGGAGCCCCCTTGCCGACATTTTTACAAAGTAAGAAGAGTATAAAAGAACTTTGTTTTCATAGAAGCTGTTTATAATTAGAATTTTCCTCTAATATTGTGATAATCTCATATAGAAAAACAAAGAGATGATGGGCAAAGTATGAGGTGATGACTTATGCCAAGCAAGTTTATTTAGAACTGAAGCATCATCTTCCCTGTGAAATATGAGGGAGTAATGTAGCACAAAGCTTGTGGGAGTAGCCAGCTAGCATCTTATTTGACTTACGGTCTACAACAATAGTAAGAATCCTTTCTGGATGCTCCCTGGGTGACCAGGAACCAGAGACTAGATATCCCAGAGATCTAGGATGAACCAAACACTACTGGTCTTTTAAAAAGTAGTGATGAAATAACTCCTAATGATATTCTGATATACTCACAGACCAATGCCTTGCTCAGTCATCATCAGAGAATCTTTCTCCTGCAGCAGATGGGAACAAATACAGACCTATAGGCAGACATTAAACAACAACAACAAAAAATACCTTTGAACATTTAGTTTTCAGTGGGATCCCTTAATCAAATCCTTCCACTCAGAGCTCAGTGAACCCTGTGGAAGAGGAGATGAAAGAGTTTAAGAAAAAACTGAAAGGGTGGAGGATATCAGGAGAACATAGCACTCGGAATTAACTGAGCATATGAATTCACAGAGACTGACGCAGCAAACACAGGGTCTGCATGGGTGTGCACCAAGTCCTCAACATATATAGCATAGCTTCAGGTCTAGCATTTTCAGAGGACTCTGGAGTGTGTGAACTAGTTCATATCTGATTTTTGTCCCTTCTTTGGGACCTTTAATTTGTGTTAGTTTTCCTTGTCCATCATTGATATGACTGTTTTGTTTTATTCTAAGATTTTGTTATATTTTCTTGTTATGTCTCAGAAGCCTGTTCTCTTCTCATGAAAGGCGAAGAGAAAGTGGATGTGGTTGGGACGGTAGATGGGAGAGGAAGTTGGAGGAGTAGCGTGAAGGGGAAAATATAAACCGAATATATTGCATAAGGAAATATTCTGTTTTTTACTAAAAAGGGTAAAAACAGAACAGCAACAGAAAAAAAGTAAGCACATCAACTTATATTCAATTTGCAGGTGAAAAATGGCCCAGGGCACAGAAAGCTAAGTCACAGAGAACAGAGGAGGCCTCATACACAGCTGCTTTATGAGTGATGACCACCACTCAGGGGCAAGATTAAGGTTCCCAAAAACCATAACCTCAGCTCCAGCCTCAGCCCATTCCTGGACAAAGACACAGAACTAAAGTTCCCTTAATCCTTTCATCAGGGACTCCCCACAGTTGAGACCTTGAAAAACGAAACTCTATTAAAGTGTAATTTGTAAATATATCTAAAGCACAAGAAGTAAACCTTACTTTATACTGATATTTCTAAAGTATTATAACCAGAATTATCAAATTCCATACATAAGAGAATGTTTCAAATGAGCTCACCTGACTGTGGAGAGATCACTCCCAATTAGATGCCCTCCATCCCTTCAACATTCAGGGGCAGAAACAGATAGGAGCAGTAATGTCTGCAGGGAAACTGTTTGCTGAAAATAACAATTGCACACATGAGTATACAGTGCCTGGGAGTGTATGCACAAGATCAATCTAGCCAAAATCCAGTCATGGATAGGGACAGGATTTTGAAGTCCCATCCCTAGTTTAGAATCCACTGGCAATTGATGGATTCTGGGGGCAAGAGAATAAATTTTCTTTAAACATGTGGTCTCTGATAGGATGCCCAGGCCCTAGTTGATGTTCTTATGCCAACACAGAAAAGAAAACACTAAGTAGACTCATTATTGCTTTTTAAAATAATTTGTAAAAAGAATGGGAGAGTATGTAAGGAATCAGGGGAAAAGGAACAAGTTGACTTTACAGAGCATGTTATATGAATGTATGAATTTCTCCCAAAAATGGCTTTGTTTTCATGGAATAGTTCAAGAACACAATAAAAACTTCTGAAAGCATTTGAATGCTTACTAGCATCTTCTCATCATCTAATAAGCAATGATTTTACTGAGTTTTTAGAATTTTGAAGCATGGCTGGAGTATGGACAACATTTCCTAAACATTTAAAATGCTATCTTCCCTTCATGCAGAATCAAGAAGTCCTATGCAATCACTCTACATAGCTCCCTTTAAAAATGCCAAAGTAGGTTTTCTGATTTGTGTTTTTATTTTCAGAGACATGGTTTCTCTGTGTTGCCTTGGTTGTCCTGACTGACTTTGTAAACCAGGCTGGCCTTGCTATCTCCCAGAGATCTTCCTACCTCTACCTCCCAAACTGCTAGGTTAAGCATCCTTTGCCATTGTGCCTGGCTTGTTTTTTGTTTTGTTTTGTTTTCAAGGCAGAATTTCTCTGTGTTGCCCTGACTCTTCTGGAATTCATTCTGTAGATTAGGCTGGCCTTAAACTCACAGAAATTCACCTGCCACTACCTTTTTAATGGTGAGATTAAAGGTGTGTACCAAAGTAGTTTTTGAAAACATCTTATAGGTTTAATTTTAAAATAGTTCTTTCTTGATTTAAGTCTTCTCACAACTTTCTAGTGATAGCAGCAACTTGACAGTTTCAGCACCCAGGTTCCTTCTGTCTTTTCTATCAAAAGGGACGCTGGGGATGTAAAAAGAAATGTTAGTAGCGAATATTAGGATGGCGAAAAAGTCAAAATACACATATTTATTCTGGAGGCACACTGGTTCCATCTGTGAGTGGTTACTGCTCTCAGATAAGTGTAAGGAGTGACAGGTGGTGACAGTTGGTTTTTACAATGATTAGCACTGGTTGGAAAAGCCAAAACTATAAACTGGCTTTGAGATAAGAATGACTCTATAAAATGTCTCAACATGGAACATGAGGAAGAGAACTATGCACTATGAACCTTACATACCATTGCAGACAAACAAACTCACATTGAATTCAATGTTTAACATCCCTACCTCAAAATTCCGGTGAAAAGCAGTGTGATACTCCTGGACTTCCCAACTTTCAAATTTGTTACATGCTACACCTAGAAATGTAAAAATGGTAATGATTGTCTCACATTGGTCAGGTTACCTGAAATATGTATTTAGGAAGACAGTGAGGGATGACCTGTAGTACTTTCAAGCTGCATTTCAACATGCAGTCATCCCCAAGTACATGGAGACCAAAGAGAAACCATGAGCTCAACTCTGAAAAGACTGACATGAAATGTTATTTATTTCTTTTTTATGACTTAGAAGTTGTCTCAGTTCTCAGACTAAGGTGATATTGGAGGAAAATTTGTTATTCTTTAACTGAGGTACAATATTTCCTCAAGTTCATCTTACATGTGTGCTTGTGTGTTAAAAATTAACAACACAAACACAGTAGTAATCAATGTGATCCCAGTTCTGGCAACTTTCACAAGTCCTGTTACTTGTCTGTAACAGGAAATATTTAAAAACCTTCAAAGTAATCACATCACAAAACCTGAATGAAAACGTGGCTGTGAATCACATTGTTTATAAAAACTGTATAACTATGGATAGAAAATTACGGCAGTGAGCAGGCTGAGGAAATCAGAGACTGATGGCAACGTTTAAATGACACTACCAAGCTCCAGTGAAATCTTACTGTCAGTTACTATGTTGCAGCAGCCAGGCAAGCACACAGTGCATAGGAAGGCAGCGTTACAGAGGCAAATCATTCTGAGAATCCTTATTGATCAGAGCAAACCATTTTCAGATCTTAGGGCTAAACAGCTCTCCTCTCATTCTAAAGCATCTCTTCACCCTGCTGGTTCTGCATTGTACAGAGGTCTTTAGCTTGAGTATGCTTGTCAATTCTTGCTATTATCTCCTGGAATAATAGACTTCCTTTCAGGAATATAATTCAACAGAGCTTGTTATATTGTAGGCTAGTCTATATATGCACACATGCATATACATGTGTTTCCATTTTTCTATGAAATAATTTCTTTTAAGTAGAAAATTAGAGTTTTTTTACTTTAGTTTTCAAAAATATTGATGTATTTTTAAATTTTTATGTGTCTGGGTGTTTAAATTTTTATGTGTCTGGGCATTAAGGAAATTACTTAAAAGAGAGATAAGATAGAAGCACATAGGAGTTAATCAGGGGTATAGGCTACTGTGATGTCCATCAATGTCTTAAATATTTTTGATTGGGAAGCACCTGTTTCTGATGGGAAAGGTCATCCATGTGTACCAAAGAAGGTTTCTGCAGCCTTGTCTAAGATTCTTATTTGTGGGTGTGTCTCATTTAATTTGTGATAATTTTCTCTCCAGGGGTATTTCCTTTAACTCTAAATTGCAAAACTACTTGCCAAACTCATATTATCCTAAGCCATCTTTTTTGACTATAGTTTAAATCCATCGACATATGAACTACTTCTATAACTGGGTATAATGGTACAAACCCATAATTTAAGTGCTCAGGAGCCCAATGCATGGTCTACATAGAGATTCTAGGCCTGTCTGAGATGAAGATTGAGACCCTTTTTCAAAAACAAACAGGTGTTGCAATAAAATGTATCTGTTCCACTTAAGAAGCCAGTAAGTGACACAAAGAGACTGAAATGTAATTCAAAGCTGCAAGCCCTACACTGGGCAGAATCTAAACTGCTACTAATCTAACAATAAGCCAAAATAAACTACTCTAATCCTCCTAACCTACATATATCACAACCACTTGCCAATCTGGTACTTCTCAGGTGGCTTCTCTCCTCCAACTCCCCTCTACCAACTCTCAACCTTCAACTGCCACCTGTCAACTCCTCCCTCTCCAGTAAGTCCCACCTTCCACTTCCTGTCCTTCTGCCCAGCTGATTGGCTAACCAGTGCCTTGTTGACAGTTGTTACATCCACTTAAGACATTCCTCGACAAACAGGCAAAGTATTCAGATAGTCAAGTCAACTCTCAATAGTGGATCTGTTGCTTTAGAAACAAAGTTCAAGGTTTATGACACAGAACATATATTTAATACTCCCTACATCCCCCCAGGTTTGTTTACAGATTATAGAGAAATAAAATTAAGGAGCATATTTTTCAGTCAGAACTGTTGGGAGAAACTCTTCTATCTGTAAACATCATAGCATCCTTTCCCTAGACAAGCTCTCCTTTTCTATGCAGATGGGACCGTATTATTATTATTTGTTATGATCTCCTCTATGGAAAGTAGAATCAATGGGTGACACATGAGGGGATTCTGGAATTTTCTCTGTGAGCTAAATTTGCCCATTTCCTACTATAACTCAGGAAATGATCATTATTGATGAGATAGAATTTTCAGATTCTTATTAGAGTTCAGAACAAACATCCCATTCCCTTAGAAGAAAATACTTCATTAACCACTCTTCACTAAAAGTCCAACTCTAGGCTGGAGTGAAATGAAGTCTTACTTTATTGGTGCCCAAGGACAGTACCAAATGGCAAGCTTGGTCTCAAGGCCATGGCAAAGTAATCTAGAGCCATCCTAGTGTTGCCAATTCCCACCTTCAGTCTTTCACTTCTCCTGGAAGGACTCTGATAGCACAGAAGCATCCTATCATCTGTGTTATTTTTCCTAAGGCTTATCTACATCTTTCTGTCTTGTCCCACCTTTCTACCATAGAGCTCTTTGTAAGTCTTCTTCTCATAAAAGAATATTGGCCCTCATTTTAGAAGCCCCCTCACTGACATTTTCACAAAGTGAGAAGAGTAGAAAAGAACTTTGTTTTCATAGAAGCTGTTTATAATTAAAATTTGTCTCTTATTTTGTAATAATCTCATATATAAAAACAAAGAGATTATGGGCAAAGAATGAGGTGGTGACTTCTGCCAAGTAAGTTTATTTAGAACCGAAGCATCATTCTGACTGGAAAACATGAGAGAGCAATGTGGCACAAAGCTTGTGGGAGTAGGCAGCTAGCATCTTATTTGACTTAAGGTCTACAAGAGTTAGGATCCCTTCTAGATGCTTCCTGGGTGATCAGGAACCAGAGACTAGATATCCGAGAAACCGAGGATAAACCAAGCACAACTGGTCTTTAAAAAAACAGTAGTATGAAATAAGTCCTAATGATCTTCTGTTATACTCACAGACCAATGTCTTGCTCAGTCAACTTCAGAGTTTCCTCCTGCAACAGATGGGAACAAATACAGACCTATAGCCAGACATTAAACAAAAAAGAGACCTTGGAACACCTAGTTTCCAATGGGATTCCTTCATCAAATCCCTCCACTTAGAGCTCAGTGAACCCTGTGGAAGAGGAGATGAAAGAATTTAAGAGAGAAAGGGAGTGGATGACATCAGGAGAATATGGCACTCTGAACTGAGCAAGGATCCAGTGATACTGTAGAGACTGAGCGGCAAACACAGGGTCTACATGGGTGTGCACCAGGTCCTCAGCATATACAGTACAGCTTCAGGTCTAGCATTTTCTGAGAACTCCTGAGTGTGTGTGAACTAATTAATCTCTGATTTTTGTGCCTTCTTTTGGGACCTTTAATTTGTGTTAGTTTTCCTTGTCCGACTTTGTAATGATTGCTTTGGTTTTATCTTTATTTTGTTATATTTTCTTGTTATGTTTTAGAAGCCTGTTCCATTCTAATGAAAAACAAAAAGAAAGTGGATGTGGTTGGGAAGGTAGATGGGAGAGGAAGTTGGAGTTATAGAGTGAAGGGGAAAATATAAACAGTATATATTGCATAAGAAAAGATTCTGTTTTTTACTAAAAGTGGTAAAAAACAGGACAACAACAGAAAATATAAGCACATCATCTTATATGCAATTTTCAGGTGAAAAATGGCCAAGGTCACAGAAATCTAAGTCAGACAATATTGTCACATAGAACAGAGAAGACCTCACACACGGCTGCTTTATGCGTGATGACCACCATCCAGGAATTTGGGTTCCCAAAAGCCATAACCTCATCTCTAGTCTCAGCCCACTCCTGGAAAAAGACACAGAGCTAAAGTTCCTTTGATCCTTTCATCAGGGACTCTGAGAAAACCTTGGGTCATTCTGGCTCCCCACAATTAAGATCTTGAAAAATGAAAGTCTATTAAAGTGTAATTTGTCTATATATCTAAAGCACAGGAAGTAAACCTTAATTTATATTGATATTTCTAAAGTATTATGACTGGAATTACCAAATTCAATACATAAGAGAATATTTCAGATGAACTCACCTGACTGTGGAGAAATCACTATAAATTGGACATTTAGTTAGATGCCCTCCCTTCAACATCCAGGGGCAGAAATATGGTAAGAGATAGAGGTTGTGGATGTCTGCAGGGAAACTGTTTGCTGGAAATAACATTTGCACACATGAATCTAGAGTGCCTGGGAGTGTATGCACAAGATCAATCCAGCCAAAATCTTGTCATAGATAAGGACAGAGTCTGGAAGTCCCATCACTAGCTTAGAATCCACTGGCAATTGATGGATTCTGAGGGCAAGAGAGTAAATTTTTTAAAAAGATGTGGTCTCTGATAGGCTGCCCAGGCCCTAGTTGATGTTCTTAATCCAACACAGAAATGGAAACACTAAATGGAATCATTGTTGCTTTTAAAACACTTTTTTAAAAAGCGTGGCAGAGTATGTCAGGAATCAGAGAGGACGGAATGAACTGATTTTACAGAGAATGTTATATGGGTGGATGAATTTCTCCAAGAATAAAATGCCTTTGTTTTCATGTAATAGCTTAAGAACACAATAAAAATTTCTGGAAGCATTTGAATGCTTACCTAACACCTTTATTCTCACCATCTAATAAACAATGATTTTACTGACTTTTTAAGATTTTGAAGCATGGCTTGGGGTATGGACAGCTTCTCCTAAACATTTAAAATGCTATCTTCCCTTCATACAGAATCAAGAACCCTGTGAGCATACACAGGGGGAGGTAATCCCCCTCAGGAACAGTCGTAGGGGAGGGAAATAAGGGGAAAAGGAGAGGGAGGGAAGAATGGGAGGAGACAAGGGATGGGATAACCATTGAGATGTAACAAGAATAAATTAATAATAAAAAAATTTAAAAAAGAAGTACTATGCAATCACTCTACATAGCTCCCTTTAAAAATGCCAAAGTAGGTTTTTTGTTTTTTGTTTTTGTTTTTTTAAGAGGCATGGTTTCTCTGTGTTGCCTTGGTTGTCCTGATTCACTCTGTAGACCAGGCTGGCCTTGATATCTCCCAGAGATCTTCCTACCACTACCTCCCTAAGTGCTAGATTAAGTATCCCTTGCCACTGTGCTTGGCTTGTTTTGTTTTGTTTTTTTTTTTTTCAAGAAAGAATTTCTCTGTGTTGCCTTGACTCTCCTGCAACTCATTCTGAGCTTAGGTTGCCCTTAAACTCATAGAGATCCACCTGTCACTGCCTTTCTAGTGCTGGAATTAAAGGTGTATGTTTATGTTGTTTTTGAATACATCTCATAGGTTTAATTTTTAAATTGCTCTTTCTTGATTTAAGTCCTCTCACAACTTCCTAGTGATAGCAGCAACTTGACAGTTTCAGCACCCTGGTTCCTTCTGTCTTTTCTTTCAGGGGATGTAAAAAGAAATATTAGTAGTGAATATTAGGATAGCAAAAAAGTCAAAATACACATATGTTTATTTGGGAGGCACACTGGTTCCATCGATGAGTGGTCACTACTGCTCTCAAATAAGTGTAAGGAGTGACAGGTGGTGACAGTTGGTTTTTACAATGATTAGCACTGGTTGGAAAAGCCAAAACTATAAACTGGCTTTGAGATAAGAATGACTCTATCAAATGTCTCAGCATGGAGCATGAGGAAGAGAACTATGCACTATGAACCTTACACATCCTTGCAGACAAACAAACTCACATTGAATTCAATGTGTAACATCCCTACCTTAAAATTCTGGTGAAGAGCAGTGTGGTACTTCTGGACTTCCCAACCTACAAATTTGTTACATGCTACACCTAGAAATTTAAAAATGGTAATGATTGTCTCACATTGGTCAGGTTACCTGAAATATGTTTTGAGTAACACAGTGAGGGATGACCTGTAGTACTTGCAAGCTGCATTTCAGCATGCAGTCATCCCCAAGCATGTGGAGACCAAAGAGAAACCATGAGCTCAACTCTGAAAAGACTGACATGAAATGTTATTTATTTTTCTTTTATGACTTGCAAGTTGTCTCAGTTCTCAGCCTAAGTTTTTTTTTTATTAATTTATTCTTGTTACATCTCAATGTTTATCCCATCCCTTGTATCCTCCCATTCCTCCCCCCCCCCCATTTTCCCATTATTCCCCTCCCCTATGACTGTTCCTGAGGGGGATTACGTCCCCCTATATATTCTCATAGGGTATCAAGTCTCTTCTTGGCTACTTGCTGTCCTTCCTCTGTGTGCCACCAGGTCTCCCCCTCCAGGGGACATGGTCAAATGTGAGGCACTAGAGTACGTGAGAAAGTCGTATCACACTCTCCACTCAACTGTGGAGAATATTCTGAACATTGGCTAGATCTGGGAAGGGGTTTAAAGTTTACCTCCTGTATTGTCCTTGGCTGGTGCCTTAGTTTGAGCGGGACCCCTGGGCCCAAATCTGCCTATCATATTGTTCTACTTGTAGATTTCTAGGACCCTCTGGATCCTTTTATTTTGCTGTTCTCCCATGTGTCTCTCATTTAGAGTCCGAATAGGATGCCTTCCCCTCTGTCCCAGTTTCCTGGTAAGTGAAGGCTTTTGTGGGACATGCCCCTTGGGCTAGTATGCAGATATAAGTGAGTATATACCATTTGATTCTTTCTGCTTCTGGGTTAACTCACTCATTATGATCATTTCTAGCTCAATCCATTTATCCACAAATTTCGGGAATTCCTTGTTTTTAATAGCTGAGTAGTATTCCATAGTGTATATGTACCACAGTTTCTTTATCCACTCTTCTACTGAGGGACACTTAGGCTGTTTCCATGTTCTGGCTATTATGAATAAGGCTGCTATGAACATGGTTGAGCAAATTTTCTTGTTGTGTGCTGGAGCATCTTCTGGGTATATTCCAAGGAGTGGAATAGCTGGGTCTTGAGGAAGCCCTATTCCCATTTTTCTGAGATAGCACCAGATAGATTTCCAAAGTGGCTGTACTAGTTTGCATTCCCACCAGCAATGAAGGAGTGTTCCTCTCTCCCCACATCCTCGCCAGCATGTGGTGTCGCTTGAGTTTTTGATCTTAGCCATTCTGATGGGTGTAAGATGGAATCTCAGAGTTGTTTTGATTTGCATTTCCCTGATGACTAAGGAGGTTGAGCATTTCTTTAAGTGTTTCTCAGCCATTTGATACTCCTCTGTTGAGAATTCTCTGTTTAGTTCCAAGCCCCATTTCTCAATTGGGTTATTCGGTTTGGTGGTGTTTAATTTCTTGAGTTCTTTATATATTTTGGATATTAGACCTTTGTCAGATGTAGGGTTGGTGAAGATTTTTTCCCAGTCTGTAGGCTGTCGCTTTGTTCTCTTGACAGTGTCTCCTGCCTTGCAGAAGCTTCTCAGCCTCATGAGGTCCCATTTATTAATGGTTGACATTAAGGCCTGGGCCGTTGGTGTTCTGTTCAGGAAGTTGTCTCCTGTGCCAATATGTTCCAGGCTCTTTCCCACTTTTTCTTCTAAGTGGCTTAGTGTCTCTGGTTTTATGTTGAGGTCTTTAATCCACTTGGATTTGAGTTTTGTGCAAGGTGACAAATATGGGTCCAGTTTCATTTTTTAACACATAGACCTCCAGTTAGACCAGCACCATTTGTTGAAGATGCTATCCTTTTTCCATTGAATGGATTTGCTCAGCCTAAGTTATATTGGAGGAAAATCTGTTATTCTTTAACAGAGGTACAGCATTTCCTCAAGTTCATCTTACATGTGTGCTTGTGTGTTAAAAATTAACAACACAAACACAGTAGTAATCAATGTGATCCCAGTTCTGGCAACTTTCACAAAGTGGAAGTGCAGGAAAGTGAGCACACTACTTGTCTGTAACAGGAAATATTTAAAAACCTTCAAAGTAATCACATCACAAAGCCTGAATGAAGGCAAGGCTGTGAATCACATTGTTTATTAAAAAAAAAACAGTATAGCTAACTATGGATAGAAAATTATGGCAGTCAGCAGGCTGAGGAAATCAGAGACTGATGGCAATGTTTAAATGGCACTACCAAGCTCCAGTTAGATCTTAGACTGTCAATTACTGTGTTGCAGCTGCCAGGCAAGCACACAGTGCATAGGAAGCCAGCGTTACAGAGGCAAATTGTTCTGAGAATCCTTATTGATCAGAACAAAGCATTTTCAGATCCTAGGGCTAAACAACTCTCCTCTCATTCTAAAGCTGTCCCTGCACTTGTACAGAGGCCTTTTAGCTTAAGTGGCTTGCCAGTTCTTGCTATTATTTCCCGGAGTAGATTTTTTTTTAGGGAAAGAACAACAGAGCTTGTTATGTTGTAAGCTAGTCTATACATGCATACATGCATATACATGTGTTTCCATTTTTCTATGAAATAATTTCTTTTATTAAGAAAAATAAGTGTTTTACTTAAGTTTTGAAAAATATTGATTTATATGTAAAATTTTATCAATATGGCTGTTTTCTCTACATGTATGTCTGTGTGTGTGATTGTGCATGGTGCCCTCAGAGACCAAAAGAGGCATCAGATTTTCTGAAACTAGAGTGACATATAGTTGTTAGACACTATGTGACTTCTGGAAATCCAACCTGGCTCCTCTGGAAGAGCATCACATGTTTTTGACCATATCCACTTCTCCAGAGTCCATAAGTAGAGAGTTTTGAGGATGAGCACAGACAAGGTTTTTGAATCTTCTGGTAGTTGTGAGTATATGTAATATAATCTAGATGATGAACAATAAGCTGGTTGTCTGTATCTGCATCCAAGGACACGGCTGGTTGTCTGTATCTGCATCCAAGGACGCGGCTGGTTGTCTGTATCTGCATCCAAGGACGCGGCTGGTTGTCTGTATCTGCATCCAAGGACGCGGCTGGTTGTCTGTATCTGCATCCAAGGACGTGGCTGGTTGTCTGTATCTGCATCCAAGGACGCGGCTGGTTGTCTGTATCTGCATCCAAGGACGCGGCTGGTTGTCTGTATCTGCATCCAAGGACTCGGCTGGTTGTCTGTATCTGCATCCAAGGACGCGGCTGGTTGTCTGTATCTGCATCCAAGGACGCGGCTGGTTGTCTGTATCTGCATCCAAGGACGCGGCTGGTTGTCTGTATCTGCATCCAAGGACGCGGCTGGTTGTCTGTATCTGCATCCAAGGACTCGGCTGGTTGTCTGTATCTGCATCCAAGGACGCGGCTGGTTGTCTGTATCTGCATCCAAGGATGCGGCTGGTTGTCTGTATCTGCATCCAAGGACGCGGCTGGTTGTCTGTATCTGCATCCAAGGACTCGGCTGGTTGTCTGTATCTGCATCCAAGGATGTGGCTAGTTGTCTGTATCTGCATCCAAGGATGCGGCTGGTTGTCTGTATCTGCATCCAAGGACGCGGCTAGTTGTCTGTATCTGCATCCAAGGATGTGGCTAGTTGTCTGTATCTGCATCCAAGGACTCGGCTGGTTGTCTGTATCTGCATCCAAGGACGAGGCTGGTTGTCTGTATCTGCATCCAAGGACGCGGCTGGTTGTCTGTATCTGCATCCAAGGACGAGGCTGGTTGTCTGTATCTGCATCCAAGGACTCGGCTGGTTGTCTGTATCTGCATCCAAGGACGCGGCTAGTTGTCTGTATCTGCATCCAAGGACGCGGCTGGTTGTCTGTATCTGCATCCAAGGACGTGGCTGGTTGTCTGTATCTGCATCCAAGGACGCGGCTGGTTGTCTGTATCTGCATCCAAGGACGCGGCTGGTTGTCTGTATCTGCATCCAAGGACGCGGCTGGTTGTCTGTATCTGCATCCAAGGATGCGGCTGGTTGTCTGTATCTGCATCCAAGGACGCGGCTGGTTGTCTGTATCTGCATCCAAGGACGCGGCTGGTTGTCTGTATCTGCATCCAAGGACGCGGCTGGTTGTCTGTATCTGCATCCAAGGACTCGGCTGGTTGTCTGTATCTGCATCCAAGGATGTGGCTAGTTGTCTGTATCTGCATCCAAGGATGCGGCTGGTTGTCTGTATCTGCATCCAAGGACGCGGCTAGTTGTCTGTATCTGCATCCAAGGATGTGGCTAGTTGTCTGTATCTGCATCCAAGGACTCGGCTGGTTGTCTGTATCTGCATCCAAGGACGCGGCTAGTTGTCTGTATCTGCATCCAAGGACGCGGCTGGTTGTCTGTATCTGCATCCAAGGACGCAGCTGGTTGTCTGTATCTGCATCCAAGGATGCAGCTGGTTGTCTGTATCTGCATCCAAGAACACGGCTAGTTGTCTGTATCTGCATGCAAGGATGCGGCTAGTTGTCTGTATCTGCATCCAAGGACGCAGCTAGTTGTCTGTATCTGCATCCAAGAACACGGCTAGTTGTCTGTATCTGCATGCAAGGATGCGGCTAGTTGTCTGTATCTGCATCCAAGGACGCAGCTAGTTGTAGCTGTGAAAAAAAAGTGTATGTATATTTTGATAAAAGTATTCTCTGGCTTTTGTGAGGCTAAACTAGGAGAATTGCAAATTCAAGGTAAAAGTGTGAGACCTTGTACCAAGTCCACAAATACATAGCCAATTTGTAGATGATTGAAAAAACACAGAAGGCTGTGTATAGGTTATGTTCAATACCATTCAATATCATTTGATATGAGGGTCTTCACTGCCCAATGATTTTGGTATTCACTCCTGGAACAAATACCCCACATATTTTGTATGATGCCTGTTCTTCTACCAGCCATATTTCACACTATGTTCAGAACTGAAACCTCTAATGGTAACATTGAGACAAACCCTTGGAAACCTCAAGAGTTCATGGGGTAGGCCGAGACATGCCATTAAAATACTTAACATGTGATGAATTCCAGGTAACTCTGTTTTGGATCATTATTTTGATCATTTGTGGTGCTGGGAATAAAACCGTGGCCTTACACACGCCAGACAAGCACTCTAACACTGCACTGTATTCCCAGCCATGAATAATTATTTTCTCAATGCCTGTGGGATCTCTTACTGTTGAAAGGTTGAAAAAGTTAACAGCACTGATTACCTCAGGGGGTGCTCTCTTTAGAAAATCCCTGGATTGGGCTAGGGTAAGACCCACATTCAACCTGATACACCAACCTCCACTTATTTTGGAAACAGACATGAAGGTTGCTTGGTAGGTCAAGGAAATCTCAATTTGTCCCTTTCTCTGTCTCTATCTGTCACTTTTTCTCTACTCCTGGGCTCTCTGTACTGTGCTGGCACCTGCTAGGACTCTGGGTGAGAGTGGGTAAAATGCTGAGGGAGAATTACTTTTCCAAGAAGTCTGATCTTTATTTGTTTCCTGGGATAAGAATTCTCTTTGCTCAGTACTCTTCTTCTCCATATGGCTTCTAAAGAGAGTGAATGTTCTTCAATAACTGAGTTCTACAGTTCTGAGGCTGGCTGAACCTATTATAGTGACTGTAAAGACTGTGGATACCCACCGCTTCTTCATAGCTCTAAAACTACTCACAGAATTGCTTCTCTCTCTTGCTGTACCAGACCATACGTTTTAGCACTTCCTTTCTTATTCTCCTTAGCCACTTGGGCTGAGCATTTCAAGCAGGCAGGAATGGGTACAACCTGAGCCTACTGACCTGAGACACAAGTGGGAACTGGCATCAACACAGAAGCTATGTGAGTCTGCAAAGATGTTTGTATGGGCATGCAGCGCTGTCCCAGTTCTCAGGCAAAGTGAGCCACCCTCTGGTTGACAAATGAGTTCATAAGTTCTCTTTTACATGGTGACTGATCTTGGGGGTTTCTCAGCCAAGACCTTTTGACCTTTCCACTCGAAAACCAGAGTTCCAGGCCTCAGCAGCCTACAACCTCCTTTCTCATGCCCAGTGAGTATGTGAAAGTGATGTGGGTTGTCACGAGTCCATGCAATTGTTAATTGAACTAAATTTGATTACATTCCTTTTGTACTGTTGGGCATTATTGGCAAATGGGTGATAGAAACAATCCAAATGACTGTTTCACAACCATGAGTAGGAGCCCCCCTAGGAAAGCCCTAGAAGTGTAGGTGGGAATTGTAAGTTCATGCCCATAGTGAACTGGATCTCCTGTGGCCTAGGATTGAGGGAGTCTCATCCCTTGTCAGGAAGAAGAGTGTGTTTAGAGAAGTGGTTTTTATGTGAGAGGGTGTGCATACTTAATTTAACTGACATATTGTGGGAAGCACCTCTGCCTTCACTCTCTGAAAACCACACAGACTGTAATCCTAGATGAGAGAAGAATCATATCATCAGAGAAAGGAAAAAATTTCTGACCAACCCTTAGTTTCCCTTAGTCTACTACCTTTCTAGTTCATCAAATTTGAAGGTTAGCACAAATTAACTTTTATTTAAAGGTAAAATAAAATATCTACTTGTTTCAACATGACTGCCCTCATTCTATGTTTATTGTGAAATCTCACCTAATTCTTGTCAGTGGAATTTACTTGATTTGCATAATTTTCTAATGAACCATATGCCTTCATAACTGATATTAAGACAATTTGTAGTGCGAGAATAATAAAAACATCCATTGTATTTTAAATGTATTTTCCAAGATACATTTTCTTAGTTTTTATTTTTCACAGTAGCATCTACTATACAGAAATATAAATTTTAACTGCTAAAGTAATTAGCCTTTTAAGATTTACCCTTTATTCTTCAGTTTTGATACATATTTAGGAAAGCTTTTGCCACCAAAGATTCATGAATAGATGGATGGATAGACCAAATATGTATTTTCATAGACCAGGTAGGTTTTTTAAAATTTAAATTATCAGTGTATACACACATGTATGTTATATTATATTATATTATATTCAGAATATTATGTATGCATTTGTAATAACGTCTATTTAAACTCTGTACATCTTGGTCAAATATTTTTGAGTCTATTTACTGTATAATTACATCAATAAGGGAATATACTTATAATTATGATATTTGGTAGATATGGTTCTTCTATACATCCATCTTAGATTTTATTTTTCATATTTTTACTCAAAATATACATACTATCAGATGTAGCACGATGCTCTGATACCCATGTAAAGTGAGCAAATGAAGGTGATTAATAAATTCATCATCTAAAATCTTTATCACATTTGTGAAGAAAATTCAAAATCCTATTTTCTAATGTTTTGAATTATATGACTGATTTTTATATCAATATTTTTAAATTTTATATTACATTTAATTTATTATATAAAATTATATATGAATATTAAATATGTATAATTAATTATATAGAGCAAGAAGAACCAGGAAACAATCAGGAATTACACTAATGTTACATTCATAGTGTTTTGGCTATTTGTGTTTGGCAACTTTGAACAAAACATTTTCCTGTCTTGGTGAGTCTAAAAATTTTGAATGTATATCAATATCTATCATATCTGTATCAACGTAAAACATCTATCTAGACCTGAAAACCTCTTAACCCCTAAACAGCTAAAATTAATTGTGGAACTAACCTATTTGGTCTTCATGCCCAAGACTTGAGAAGGAATAAAATAAATTACCCAAGTAAACAGGAAGTGCAGGTTAGCAGCTTCCAAATTGAAAAAACTGACACAGTTTGCTGCCTGAATAGTCACCCATAACTCTCTATGATGTTGGAGTATCATCTTCAGCCTCCTGGCTGAATATGTCTGACAGACATATTTATGAAGCAGGAACTATTGAGGACTTGATTACCCTATCTTGACAGAGTTTGCCCATCAACTCTACCTGCATCCAAGCTTGCCTATTTTTAGGCAGAATTCTGTCAGTGCTCGAAATGAGGACATTTTGCACAGTGGTTTGTTTGCCACATTTGAAGCCATCTCCATAAGGAGGTTCTTTGTTGTTCATCATCTTCTTTGAGGTAGGCTGGGTGTTGTCGCCAGGAGTTAACCTGATAGGACTGATAATTAACCCTAGTCATCTAAGTACACTAAAGAAACTTCTTGCTCTGGCTATGTGACCATATTTTTGTACATGTTAACCAATCCTTCTATGTGTGTCTCTTTCCTAGATTCTGGTAAGCACTAATGTACTCTCACCTTGTGTATGGTCCACTAGATATATAAACACAAGAGCAGGGTCATGGCTCTCACTATGCACTGTGTTACCACAGGCCCAGAGCAGCAGGACTAAGAGCCGTGGACCTTGAATGAAGTCTCTTCCTTTCAGGTTGATTGTCTCAGGTAGTCTTTTCACAGCAATAGAAAGATAATACAATGTAGTTTTCTTGCCTGGCAGTTTTATTTTCATTATACCTCCCCGAATACATCATCCTTTTATCTGCTGTTTATTTTGATAATGATGGTTGGCATTTGGGCTGAATGTTTCCAGGTCCACGGAAGTTTATTCAAAGAACTGAACTAAGAGCACACAGAATAACAAAGAAATTAGGATACTTCATTAAAAAAATTAGATGGAAAAAAAATACAAATCTGTAAAAAGTAGAGCTCTGAAAGAAATATGCCGTCAAGGATGGATACAGGTCAGAGGAATGAGTGGTTTTTTGTTTTGTTTGTTGTTGTTGTTTTAAAATGGGTTCTAAAGGAAGGTGGAGTTTGGTTAATTATGGTGGACATCTATTCTGATTGGCAAACTTGGATTATGTAAGCCTTTTTTCATTACTCCTGTCCCTTCCCACATTACATCTGATTTTAATCACATGCATGACAAATTTTGCATAGGCAGAAGATTGAAATTAGAAGGTGTTAAATAAAAGTTTGCTTGCAGAATATAGTTTGCCTAATTGTTTATGTGCTCCAAATCAGCTCAGGCTGGACTGGCCCCTGCACAGGAATGGTGCGCACATTGGCCAGAGTCTACATTTGATGGTCATCAAAAGGAGGAGAAACATCTCATTGTTCAGAGAGTGGTGTTCATTGTGTTCATTCAGCTCGATGGAAATGAGTATCTTAGGTTGCTAAAGGGTTTCAAGGATTGTTGTTTAGATTGGTGTGTGTATGTGTGTGTGTGTGTGTGTGTGTGTGTGTGTGTGTGTGTGTGTTTCTGTGTGTCTGTGTGAATAATACATGCAGACTGATCTCAGGCTACAAAGTACATTAGTAAAGTAGGGATATGTAAATAGCCCATAACAAGCAGAGTCCCAGGTTGCCAAACTAGTCCCATCGTTTGTCCCCGTAGTCTCATGAGGATTACATGTTTTGTGGTGTTGTTTGTAATTTACTGCTCATTGGATTGATCTCCCTCCTTGCTTTGGCTTTTGACAGCCTGATTAAAACACCTGTATTCAGAGAAGACCTCTTTATATTTGAGCTGTGAATTTTATGAATCTACATGTTCATACCTCCTTCAAGACACAGAGATATTTCAGAGATTATCTCATTAAATGTGACTGCAGTGCTTTTCCTGTTGTGTGTGTGTGTGTGTGTGTGTGTACTACACTCACACACAAATGCTTGTTTAAAAGTGCCTTCTAGGCCTTTTCAACTCTATTTAATCATGCTTTTCTTTTCAGTTAACTTAGTTGATTCCAAACACCTGTCTTGAAATACAGAAATTTCTCTGCACAACTTGGTTGTCTTACCTCTTAACTGTATTATTTTTTTTTCTTTTTTTTTCTTTTTTTTTTTATTAATTTATTCTTGTTACATCTCAATGTTTATCCCATCCCTTGTATCCTCCCATTCCTCCCCCCCCATTTTCCCATTATTCCCCTCCCCTATGACTGTTCCTGAGGGGGATCACCTCCCCCTATATATTCTCGTAGGGTATCAAGTCTCTTCTTGGCTACTTGCTGTCCTTCCTCTGAGTGCCACCAGGTCTCCCCCTCCAGGGGACATGGTCAAATGTGAGGCACCAGAGTACGTGAGAAAGTCGTATCACACTCTCCACTCAACTGTGGAGAATATTCTGACCATTGGCTAGATCTGGTGTGAGCTTTTTATTTTAAAGTTTTTAATAATAAAGTTCATAAAATATTTTGAAGAAAAAATTGATTTTTATTTTAATGGTTTTTAAAAATCTATTCATGTAGCATCTTAATTGTAGCCCCCTCCTTTGTTTCCTCCCTGTTCAACCCTCCCTCCATCCTTCCCCCGGTCCCCTCCCTTAGTCCCCAAAGAGAGTGATCCCTTCTCCCCTATCAACTGACCCCAGCCTATCAAGTCTCATCAGGACGATGTGCATCCTCTTTTTCTATGGCTTGGCAAGGTGGCCACGCCAGAAGGAAGTGATCAAAGTGCAGACAAGAGTCCATGACAGGGACAGCCCCTGCTCTTGTGAATAGGGGATCCAAATGGAGACTATGCTGCCTATTGGCTACATCTGAGTGGGGCCTTAGATCCTCTCCACACATGGTCCTTGTTTGGTGCATCAATCTCCATCTGGCCCCGTAGGCCCATATTTTTTGGATTTGTTGTTCTTCTTGTGGAGCTCCTGTCCCCTCCAGGTCCTTCTTATCCCCTCACTCATCCATAGGACTCCCTGTGATCTGCCCAAAGTTTGGCTGAGAGACTCAGCTTCTGTTTTGATCCACTGCTGGGTAGAGTCTTTCAGAGGACAACTATGGTAGGCTCCTATCTTGTTCCCTCTCTTCAACTGCTTCCAGTGTCTATTCTATTTACCCTTCTGAATGAAAATTAAGCATCCTCCATAGAGTCCTCCTTGCTACTTAGCTTCTTTAGGTCTATGGACTGTAATATGGGTATTCTATATTATCTAATAAATACTGCTTAAAACTGAGTATATACTATGCATGTCATTCTGTGTCTGAGTTACTTCACTCAGCATGATCTTTTCCTGATCTATGCATTTGCTTGGGAATTTCATGATGACCTTGTTTTTTGATAGCTCAATAGTATCCCAATGTGTAGATGTACCACAGTTTCTTTATCCATTCTTTGGTTGAGGGACTCCGGGTTATTTCCAGTTTCTGACTATCACAAAGAATGTTACTATAAACATAGTTGAGCAAATGTCCGTGTTGTATGGTGGAACATCGTTCAGGTATATGCCCAGGAGTGGTGTACCTGGGTCTTGAGGTAGAGCTGTTCCCAATTTTTCTGAGAAAGCATCAGCTTGATTTCCAAAAGGGTTATACATGTTTTCACTCCCACCAGCAATGGAGGAGTGTTTTTTTTTTTTTTTCTTTACATCCTCACCAGCATGTACTGTCATTTGAGTTTTTGATCTTAGCCATTTTGGTAGTTGTAACATGGAATCTCAGAGTCATTTAGATTTGCATTTCTCTGATGGCTAAGGGTATTCAGCATTTTAAAAGTGCTTCTTAGCCATTTGATATTCATCCATTGAGAATTCTCTGTTTAGCTCTGTAACCCATTTTTAATTGGATTATTTAGTTTGTTGGTGTTTAATTTCTCATGGTCTTTACATATATTGGATATTTGCCCTTTGTCAGATATAGGGTTCATGAAGATCTTTCCCCAGTCTGTAGGCTGTCATTTTGTTTTATTGACAATGCCCTTTGCTTTACAGAAGCTTTTCAGTTTCATGATGTCCCTCTTATTAATTGTTGATCTTAGAGCCTGAATTGTTGGTGTTCTGTTCAGGAAGTTGTTTCCTGTGCCAATCAGTTCAAGGCTCTTTCCCACTTTCTCTTCTAATAGATTTAGTGTTTCTGGTTTAATGTTAAGGTCCTTCTTCTACTTGGGCTTGAGTTTTGTGCATGGTAATAAATATGGATTTATTGACATTTTCTACATGTAGAAATCCAGTTAGACCATCAGAATTTGTTGAAGATGCTATCATTTTTCCATTGTATGGTTTTGGCTTCTTTGTCAAAAATCAAGTGTCCCTAGTTGTGCGGGTTTATTTCTCGGTATTCAGTTTGATTCCTTTGATTCACCAGTTTCTCATGGCTGTTTTTTTTTTTAATTACTGTTGCTCTACATAACAGCTTGAGATCAGGGCTGGAGATGCCTACAGAAGTTCTTTTGTTGTATAGGATTGTTTTAGCTATTTTGGGTTTTATTGTTTTTCTATATGAAGTTGAAAATTGTTCTATCAAGGCATATAAATAATTATGTTGGGATATTGATGGGAATTGCATTGAATATGTAGATTTCTTTTGATCAGAAAGCTATTTTCACTATGTTAAGCTTGCTTATCCATGAGCATGGGAGATTCTTCCATCTTTTAAACATTTTGATTTTTGAAAAGCAAATGGGAAAGAAACTGTTAGACTGACATTTAGAGGTACCCATTGCATCAACTCAGTGTTTTTGTTTTGTTTGTTTTGTTTTGCCAATAGATTTTGTGCAAAAAGTGATGAAGGAATATGCAGCACATCGGATGTTATTCAAAATCCATCACTGAGTACAATTTACAAAAGCAGCTATTTTTGATATTCTCCTGAACTCTCTTCAAAGTAAAAGTAAATGGTAAAAGTGTTGGATCAAAGAAAGAATTGCAGGCAACTCTACAGTTTTCCTTCCTTTCCTTCAATGTTCCATTACCATTTTCTTGTAGCTACAAGAAAATTAAACCTTCATAAATGTCATCACTTTACAGTATATAAATGTAACCTGGTTTACAGGCATACCACTTTGCTTACCTAGGGCCCTGAATAAATGGAAATGGGGACTTTAAGAAACACTGTAGTTTTCTGAGACATGTGAATCCTCAGGTGGCCAGCCCAATGGTTGCACACTCTGACAATGATTGTTTCTTACTGGTGTTACTACAAGATCTAAGAAGAGAAGGTTTCAAACTAAGGTGAACTGTCAAGATATTAAGCAAAACAAAACTCAGAGTTAAATACATATCTCAATATTGGGGGAGTAAGATTAAAATGCCTAAGTCTTCATATGTTCTGAAATAACTGATTTATGTGGTAATCTTCTTGAATTTCCTTCTACAGAGACAAACAACCATTCATGGGTGAGGACAACAGAACCTCTGTGACAGAATTCGTCTTCCTGGGACTCTCACAGGACCCACACACCCAAGTCCTGCTCTTCTTCCTCTTCCTCTTCATCTACCTGCTCACTGTGCTGGGAAACCTGCTGATCATTGTGCTCATCCACACAGACCCCAGACTCCACACTCCCATGTACTTTTTCCTTAGGAACCTGTCCTTTGCTGACCTCTGCTTTTCTACAACCACAGTCCCCCAGGTGCTCATCCACTTCCTGGTGAAGAGGAAGACCATTTCCTTCGCTGGGTGTTCCATACAGTTAGTGGTGTTACTCCTGGTGGGATGCACAGAGTGTGCTCTGCTGGCAGTGATGTCTTATGACCGCTATGTGGCTGTGTGCAAGCCTCTGCACTACTCCACCATCATGACACACTGGGTGTGTGTCCAGCTGGCTGCGGGGTCCTGGGCCAGTGGTGCGTTTGTGTCCCTGGTGGATGCCACATTCACATTGCGCCTTCCCTACAGAGGAAACAATGTCATTAACCACTTTTTCTGTGAGCCTCCTGCCCTCCTGAAGCTAGCTTCAGCAGACACTTACAGCACAGAAATGGCCATCTTTGCAATGGGTGTGGTAATCCTCTTAGCACCTGTCTCCCTCATCCTCATCTCCTACTGGAACATCATCTCCACTGTGGTCCAGATGCAGTCTGGAGAGGGAAGGCTCAAGGTCTTCTCCACCTGTGGCTCCCACCTCCTTGTTGTTGGTCTTTTCTATGGCTCAGCAATATTTGCTTATATGCGACCAAACTCCAAGATAATGAGTGAGAAGGATAAAATGATTTCGGTGTTCTACTCAGCAGTGACCCCTATGTTAAACCCCATCATATACAGTCTGAGAAACAAGGATGTCAAAGGGGCTCTCAGGAGAATAACATCAAGCTAGCATCTTCTGAGATAGCAATGTGACTTTGCTGAGCACGATAGAGATGTGAAGATAAAGAATTTTCAATATTTTTCTTCTTTTATGCCACTCTCTTACTTTTTTCTTCTTTTTTCATATATATGTGTATATATATATGAAATCCACTTGATTATTTTAAAGAAAGGAATCTTAATACACCTGAGAAAGGAAATTGAACTGAAGGAAAAGAAAGAAAACAGAAAGTTTTTATTTGCACATGGATGAAGGGAGAATCAGGAAGGAAAGAAGGAACAGATTATGTTAGGTCATAAGCGAGGGGGGAAGAAGCAACGGGGAAGCAATTATTTACTAACTCATACACTTAATATGAAAATTAAACAAAACAACTATTTAGTATTTGTAAAAAAAAAATGCCCAAGGGGAAAAATAACCTTGTACAAATAGAAGACTATGTTTCTTGTAATGAATATACTTGCATCATTTTGACATGAAATTTGAAATTATATTTTAAGTTATATTTTATGTTGTGAGCATCATTATAGAGCTTGGAGAGTGAGCAGGCAAATTCTAGGTATATTCCTGGCATCTATTTTAATCCTAATTCCAATAATTTCTGAAATTGAATAGAAGTAACATTTTCAGAATAACAAGTGGTAGAATTATAGAGTGTTTGTAACTTTAAGAGAGTAGACATAAATCTAAAATAAGACATCTGTATACAAATCTTCTTGCGTTTAATGTTACAGAATCTGGTAGGTTTCTTTCTTCCTTTTCTCCCTCCCTCCCTTCCCTTCTCTTTCTTCCATCCTGCCTTTCTTTCAATATGCATAACTTATCTATACATTTTTATTTTACTTACTTTCTATTCTTCTCTCATACAATTCATCCCAATCA